>NW_006434120.1:3639274-3647800 GCF_000325575.1 Pteropus alecto | reverse complement strand
CCCCTACCCCCCAGCTGGGAAGGGAGATTGCTAACCTGTTACCCTAGTGGGTCCATTACTAGACTTCCTCTATGAAAGGCCCTTCATGGCTTAACAAGCGACACAGCAAATACAAGTACCCAGAGCCTGGACCAGCACCACAGTAAGGTTCATGATCTGAGACAAACATTTATTTAGCCCTTACAAGTCGGCAGCATGTATGTGGGCAGTTTCTGCACAGCCTGATGTGTTCTGAGAGGGGTCCGCACAGGGCACTCAGGGAGCAGGCACCTCATCACAGTTGGGGCTCAGGAATCCTTCCTAGTTGGGTGAAAGTGAAGGTGAGGGAGGAGGAATTCCTGTGAGAGGGAGCAAGATGTGCCAAAGTGTGGGAGGCAAGAATGACATGGCTCGTAGCTGTAGCCTATGGCTCTCCATTCTCTTTATTGTCTTCATGGAATTCCATAGGCTGTGCCGGAAGGCATGAAACCATTCCCTGTTGCTGGATAATGGGTTGATTCCGGTTTTTCACTTTAACCATTAATGCCGCAGTAAACATCTTTGTACAAAATCCTTGTGTACTTGTTTGAGTGTTGCCGTAGAGCATATTTTCCAGAAAGGGAATGGCTGAATCAAAGAGAATTCCCTTTAAAATTTTTGAAACATGCCACAAACTCTTCCCCCAGAAAGGTTGTACCACCTTATACTTCTATACATGGTGGATGAAGAGCACTTTTCCTAGTTCTTGACTTAAATGAGTATCACAAACTTATTAATTTTTGCCAGTCAAAAGAAGGTTTTGTCTTGCCGACCACTACAGAGGCTGAACATTATTTCTCTTCAGGCCTCCCCCAGCCTCCCAGCTCGCCCGGCTCTCGCAGTTCTCTAGCGACCCCTTTACAGTTAGAGGCGCCACCTGGTCCCATGGTCTAGCGTTGCGTCACTCTCCTCCAAACGCCCTGGACTCCCTCTGCCTACTGCCCACACCACCGCTCCCTTACCAACCTAGCAAAGCCCCAGCTCTCATGAAACACATCTGTGTGCTGTCTGCATAAGCTGAGTAGCACCCACATGTGAACAGTTGGGAACGACTGGAGAAAACCCCAAAAATGTGTTGACTAACCTTAGATTCATGGCCACACACCTCAGATGGACCCTCAATACTTCACCCTCCACCCTCCACATTCACTGTTTCATGTGCTCTCATCTCTCTTTAAAACTTCTCCCCACTTCAGCTTCCTATCGCCAAATTAATGACTACACCTGATTTTTTTAAAATAGACTTTATTTTTTAGAGCAGTTTTAGGTTCACAGAAAAATGGAGGGGAAGGTACAGAGATCTCCCATATGTCCCCCACCCCCACACACGCACGGTCTCTCCACCATTAACATCCCCCACCAGAGGGTACATTCAGTACAAAGTAATGAACCCACATAGACACCCAAGGCTCACAGTTTACATTACAGTTGATTCTTAGTGCTGTACATTTCTTTGCCTTATTTTTACTGAGAAAATAGAAGCCATTAGATAGGAGCTCCTACTATTCAAACCACCACCCACCCACCCCTGTCCCACTGCCAGCCTTCCTCCTGTCAAAGCTAACCGTCCTCCTGGACTTTCGAGCCAGCCCCCTCCCCTTCTTAAGGACTAGGTCCCTGCGTTTCCCTCCATCCTCTTCACATCAGTGTTTCCCCCTTTCTATTAGATTATTCCCTCTAGCATGTAACATGATCAATTGATCATGTCATCTTTAAAAATCTCTCCATTATATACATAAATACTGGTAAATTACAATGTCATTCTTCTGTCCGTAGTTGACCTTTTAGCAGTATTCATCGCCGTTGTTGGTGCCCTGCGTCTTGAAGCACACTTTCTTCTTTGACCTCCTGGACGCACTCTGTTAGCTTATCTCTTACCTTCTGGCTGCTGCTTCCCAGGTGCCTTAGGTGTTTTTCCCCCTCTGCTCAACCTCTAAAGTTTGGAGTGCCCAGTGTTCTGTCCTGGGCTCCTTCCTCAATCTGAACAGCCTTCCTGCATGACCCCATCCAGTTCTCATGGCTTTAATATATTTATGCCAGTGACTCTATATCTCTCCTGCTGGAAAGCTTGATGTGGGGAGAATCCACCCAGAGCTTCTTGTCTTATGCCACAAGAAAGAATTCAAGGACACAACAAACAGCAAGCAGGAAAGCACAAGTTTTATTAAAGTGAAAGTACACACTTAAGAGAAAAGTGCAGGCAACTCTGAGAGCAAGTAGCCCTGAACTGTCTGGATCACAGGCTTTGTTTTTTGGGGATGGTGGGTAGAGACATGGTACTTGCAATGTAGGCGACATTACAATGATATTATGATTAGCCAAAGCTGAACAAAGGACAAGGGAAAGACTCTGGAGCCTTATCAGGGAAAGGGGTGGGGGTGCAGTGTTCCAATCTATCCATCCTGCCTCCCGTTCTTGGCTTGCTTCTCATGCCACCTGGAGGGGATGGTGTAGCCTTGGGCCATCTATCCTGTCTCCTGTCTCATGTTTCGTGGCCTTGGCTTGTTTCTCATGCTGGAGTCTCATGCTGACTTGGAATCCAAACAAGGAGAGTGTTGAGTAAGGGACTAAGGAAAAATTCCAGAGCTGCATCCAGGAGGGGAAGGGAAATTTCCCTAGGCTAACTGTCCTACCTTATCCCCAGCCCCGACGACCAACCTGACGTATCGACATGGATATCTAATAGGATCTCATGTTAAAATGGCCAAAAAGGAACACAGTTCTAATCCCTACAAACATGTATATACACTCCCTCGAAACCTATTCACTCCTTGCCTCAGTAAACAGCACATCATCTATCATCATCATCTACTCACCAACCTCCCAGCCCAGCATCAAGGCCATCAGTGCCACACTACAGACTGGGTGTCCTTCACTTCTTGTGTATCACTGATCCATCATAGAGAAGTTACTGGTCTCCCTCACTGGACAGTTGCTGGACACCACTGATAGTTGTCCTGCTCTCTCCTGCCCATCCCTTCCCCAGCCCATTCTCTACACAGCAGCCAGAATAGTGTCTTAAAATAGTATTCAGTTTGTGCTCCCCTTGCACAAGGCATTGTCATCTGTAAACTAGAGATGACATACCTCTTAGTGGCACAGCTGAGTTGCCCTTGCCACAGGCTCGATGTCCCTAACAGAACCCCATGCCTAGAGCTGGGCAATTTTGAGATCTCTTTTAAAAAGAGAGAAGATTAAAAAAATTTTTTAAAAGAGTTTTCTGCTTTTAATCAAATCATTACAAAACAATCCATGATAAGCATTCTAGTTAGCTGAGAGGCCAAATGTAAGTACCTGATGTTTGTAGCTGAGGACATTAGGACTGCCAACTTAAAAATAATATTTAATAACATGTTTAACTTTTAAATTTTAACAAAGATTATGAAAAACTTGTGCTTACTCAGCAAAATCTGTTCTTCTGCAGAAATGCACATATTGTCGTAAAGGAGGAGCCACTGTGGGATGCGATGAAAAATCTTGTAACAAGAATTACCACTTTTTCTGTGCCAAGAATGACCGCGCAGTTCTACAGAGTGGATCTGAAGGAATTTATAAGTATTTAATAAACAGTTTTAAAGCCATATTTGGGAGACTGGAGTAAGGAATAGTTAGATTAAGGCAAGGAGATTTTTAAGCTAATTTTATGCAAATGGTTTCCAAGTAAGAACTTGGTTTGGAGATGCCCTTTTGGGAATCAGACTCCACTACACCTTCTCTAAATGTTACTGTAGGAAGAAAATAAGCAGGGTTGGTTTGGGTTTCTTTGTAATCTTCCTGCATCCTTCTTTTCCTGGTATGAAAAAGCATCGGTTGTCATAATGACGTGAGTGACCTAATGGGTAGCCACGAGACTGGGAACCATTTCACTGTGCTCTTTTCTACAAACAAGAAAGGAGCCTTGCTTGTTAGCCACAGCCCATAGTTTATCCATCCAGTCTGCTGAATAAATGAATGTCTTTTCCCATCACTATCACCACCATCTTACCTAGAAATAGCTTCTAAAAATGATAGAGAAACAATGCAGCAAATATTGTAATCAGTCATTAAGTCCTTAAAAAAACTTTTGTTTGTCTTGCCCTTCGGCTTTTAAATTTTGCTTTATGTCTTTAGATAATTCTTTAATGTGAATTTTGATCTAGTAAAGCATATTTCAAGTCCAATAGAATTATATTTGTTTTATCTGAGAAGAAACTTGAGCTTCCTTCTGATGAAAGGTTTTAGTTCAGTTAAATAATTATACAGTTTAGTCGGAAAAACTCAGTAAGGCAGTTGTTAACTGAATTGATTCAGGTCATGCTAAGTTAACTCTTGTTTTGTGTGTAGACACAGTCTAAAATATGTCACACACAGTTGAAGAAAAAATCCGTCTTAAAAACAGTTTTGACCTATTTAAAGTTATGAAATGGAATGAAAAAGAGAATGATGGTCTGAAGTTGAAGAGCCAGGCAGACGTTTCTCACTTCTTTAGGGCATATCTATAAATGCTGATTGACATTTAAATTTCAGTGAAATACATATTTTTTTTTCAATTTTAATATTCTGACTAATATGATACTATAATGAGAATATTATTTTTAATATGATTTTTATAAAATATGTCATATTCCTAAATGATATTTTAAAATTCCATACAGAGGATAGATGTTTTCTTTCCTGTGGGCACATATCTCCAATTTTATCAAAGTGTTCCAGCATTACTTTAGTTTATTAATTTAGCTAATAACAGCTTACTTTATACCAGGAATACTTCCAAATACTTTATGAGTTTTAATTTATTTAAGCCTTATAACAGCCCAGTAAGGTAGATACTATTATCCCCACTTTCCAGATGAGGAAACTGAGGCCCTGAGAGACATAGTAATTTATACCAGGCCACATCGCTGGTAAGTGGCAGAGCTGAGCTTCAGGGCTCTGGAGCCCTTGCTCTTCAGCACCAAAGCCTCTTTAAGCCTAGGAGCCATATGTCCTAAAACGATATGGGCAAGCTTACTATTAAAAGAAGTTTGTTAAATAATTTTAAATCTGATTCAGAGCAAGTTCCCCAGGTATTTTGTTGCTTGAGACCAGAAAAGAATTATGTAAATATGTTAATTTTGTATTGTACTTCTTTTTATATTTGATTTGCTGGGAAACTTATGGCTTGTAATATTCTCAGTTTCACTTTTTTATCGAAGTATCATTGACATGCAACATTATATTAGTTTCAGGTATACAACATAATGATTTGGCATATGTATACATTGTAAAGTGATCACCATCTGTCACCATACCATTACACAATTTTTTTTCTTGTGATGCGAACTTTTACAATTTACTTTCTTAGCAGCTTTCAAATTTGTAAGACAATATTATTGACTGTAGTCACAATGCTGTACATTATATCCTCGTGACTTATTTATTCTAAAACCGAAGTTTGTACCTTTGATCCCCTTCATCCATTTCACCCACATCCTAACTCACCTACTCTCTGGCAACCACCACCAATAATAATCTGTTCTCTGAATCTATGTGATTGGCTTTGTTTTGGTTCTTTTTTTTTTTTTTTTTAGATTCCACGTATAAGTAAAATCGTACCATATTTGTCTTTCTCTCTCTGACTTATTTCACTTAGCATGATACTCTCAATAGCCATCCATGTTGTTGTGAATGGCAAGATTTCATTCTTTTTTTATGGTAATGTAGTATTCCAGTGCGTGCATGTCTCTGTCTATGCGCGTGCATGTGTGTGCACCACATCTTTATTCATTCATTAGTAGTTGTTTTCATTTCTTGATTATTGTAAAGAAAGCTGCAATGAACATTCTTTTTGAATTAGTGTTTTTGTTTTCTTCAGATTAGTACCCAGAGTGGATTATATGGTAGTTCTATTTTTAATTTTTTGAGGAACCTCTATACTATTTTCCACAGTGGCTGCACCAATTTACATTCCCACCAACAGCGTACAAGGTTTCCCTTTCTCCACATCCTCACCAACACTTATTATTTCTTGTCTTTTTGATAATAGCCTCCTAACAGGTGTGAGATGATATCTCATTGTGGTTTTGATGTTCATTTCTCTGATGATTAGTGATATTGAGCATTTTTTCATGTGCCTGTTGGCCATCTGTATGTCTTCTTGGGAAAGATTCTCTGCTCATTTTTTAATCAGATTGTTTGGAGTTTTTTGTCATTGAATTGAGTTCTTTATATATTTTAGATATTAACCCCTTATCATATGATTTGCAAATACCTTCTCCCTTTCAGTAGGTTGCCTTTTCCTTTGTTGATAGTTTCCTTCACTGTACAAAAGCTTTTTAGTTTAATGTAGTCCCATTTGCTTATTTTTGCTTTCGTTACCCTTGCCTTTGGAGTCAGGTCCATAAAAACATCCCTAAGACCAGTGTCAAGGAACTTAATGCCTATGTTTTCTAATAGGACTTTTATGGTTTCAGGTCTTACATTCAAGTCTTTAATCCATTTTGAGTTCATTTTTCTGTATACTGTAAGACAGTGGTCCAGTTTCATCCATTTGCACATGGCTATTTAGTTTTCCCAGCACCATTTATTGAAGAGATTATCCTTTTCTCCATTGTACATTCTTGCCTCCTTTGTCATAAATTCATTGACCATATATGCTTGGGTTTGTTCCTGGGCTATTATGTTCCATCGATCTATGTGTTTGTTGTTATGCCACTACCATACTGCTTTGATTACTGTAGCCTTGTAGTATAATTTGATATCTGGTAGTGTGATACCTCCAGTTTGTTCTTTTTTCTCAAGATTGCTTTGGCTATTTGATATCTTTTGTGATTTCATACAAATTTTAGGATTATTTGTACTATTTCTATGAAAATTTTATTGGAATTTTGATAGAGATTACATTGACTCTATAGATTGCTTTGGGTAATATGGGTATTGTAACAATATTAATCTTGCCAAATCATTAGCATGGAATATCTTGTTTATGCCTTCTTCACTTTCTTTCATCAGTGTCTCATAGTTTTAAGTGTACAGGTCTTTCACTTCCTTGGTTAAATTTATTTCTAGATATTTTATTCTTTTTGATGCAATTCTGAATGGGATTATTTTCTTCAATTCTCTTTCTGATAGTTCATTGTTAGTATATAAAAACAAATTTTTTACATTGATTTTGTACCTTGCAACTTTGCTGAATTCATTTATTCTAACTTTTTTGATTGTGGAATCTTGAGGATTTTCTATATATATAAAATTATGTCAGTGACTGTTCTACTTCTTCCTTTCCAATTTGGATGCCTTTTTTTTTTAATTATTTTTTTAATTTTTTTGGTCTATTTCCTCTGGCTAGGACTTTCAATTCTATGTTGAATAAAAGTAGCAAAAGTGAGCATCCTTGTCTTGTTTCTCATCTTGAAGGAAAAGCTTTCAGCTTTTTGCCATTGAGTATGATGTTAGCTGAGGGTTTATTATATATGGCCTTTACTATGTTGAGGTACATTCTGTCTATATCCGCTTGGTTGAGAGTTTTTATCATAAATGGATGTTAAATTTTGTCAGATGCTTTTTCTGCATCTTTTGAGATGGTCATGTGATTTTTTGTTCTCCATTTTGTTAATGTGGTGTATCATGTTGATTGATTTGTGGATGATGAACCATCCCTGCATCCTTGGAATAAATCATACTTGATTATGGTGTATGATCCTTTTAATGTATTGTTGAATTCAGTTTTTGAGTTAATTTTGGTGTGTGGTGATAGACAACAGTCTAGTTTCATTCTTTTGCAAATGGCTTTCCAGTTTTCCCTGCACTTTTTATTGAAGAGGCTTTCCTTTCTCCACAGTATGTTTTTGGCTTTTTTGTCGAAATTATTTGCCCATGTAAATACTGATTTACTTGTGGACTCTCAATTCTGTTCCACTGGCCATGTGGCTGTTTTTCTGCCAATAATATGCCATTTTGATTACTGTCGCTTTATAGTATAATTTGAAGTCGGGCAGTGATGCCTCCAGCCTCGTTCTTTTTCTCAGAATGGCTTTGGCAATTCAGGGTCTTTTCTCAGAATAGCTTTGGCAATTTGAGGTCTTCCATACAAATCTGATGATTTTTTGTTCAATTTTTTAAAAAATTGCCATTGGGGTTTTGATGGCGTTTGCTTAAATCTGTATAATGCTTTAGGTAATAGGGTCATTTTAACTATGTTGATTCTTTCAATCCAAGAACACAGAATAGCTTTCCATTTCTTTGTATCTTCTGCAATTTCTTTTAATAGGGTCTCAGAGCTTTCATTGTATAGGTCCTTCACATGTTTTGTTAAATTTATTCCTAGGTATTTTATTCTTTTTGCTGCAATTGCAAAGGAATTATTTTTTTCCACTACTTTTTCTGACACTTCATTATTAGAGTATAGGAACGCTATGGATTTTTGAACGTTGATTTTGTATCCAGAAACTTTACTGTATTTGCTTATTGTTTCCAGTAGTGTTCTTGTGGAGTCTTTAGGATTTTCTATATAGAAAATCATGTCATCCACAGTGACAATTTGACTTCTTC
>NW_006434120.1:3617688-3635976 GCF_000325575.1 Pteropus alecto | reverse complement strand
TCAATTTCTGAAATGGTTGATACAACTCGTTTCAGATCTCACTGAATTTTTTTCAGAAATACCATCCTGAATTCTCTGTCATTTAAGGCAGATGTTTCCATGTCTGTAAGCTTACTTTCTGGAGATTTTTCTCTTTCTTTCTGAGATGCCTCATCACCTTGGTTGTTCATGGTGTTTAATGGACTATTTCTCTGCCTGGGCATTCATGGAAATGTATTTTGTTGTTTTTTTTTCCCCCCCAGAAAGAAGATTTATTATATAAAGGTCTCTCTTTAGCCTGTTGTAAATAAGGCGTTTTTCTTTTGGTTTCTAGTAGATGGTGTCTAAGCCTCTTGGATCTCTGCTTTGTATAAAGCCTCAATAATGCCTTTTTTTTCCCTTATAGATTTTTAATTAGGCTCGCTATCTCATTCTCAGTCCCTGTCAGTGTTAACGAGTTTTGGTAGCTTTTGCTCAGATTCCCCTGGGGCTGTGTGGTGTTCTGTCTCAGAAGATATATGGGGAAGGGCTCTCTGGGTTGGGGGTTGGGAGCTGTGGCTCAGCCTTGGCTTTGCAACGACTGGTAAAAATCAATCTCTGCTGTCGCTGCTTCTCTGCTTTCTGCCCTGATGACTGGGCCCTGCTGCTGGCTGCGTGGAGTTCACAGCAATCCCAGGCAGGGCTGTTTAGGGAGCTCTGGCTGCGAGTGGCAGCTTCTTTATTTCTTTATTTCCCCAATATCCAGGGTTCTGACCTGTGGTGGCTTTCATGCATAGATCCCATGCTCAGATGTGCTGGTGTGCAATTTGGGTGTTTTTTGTTGAGTTTTAGATGTTCAGCTTATTTTTTCAAGGGGAGAGATCTAGACGTCTCTCACAGTGCCATGTTTCTCCAAATTCCAGCTATAACTTAAAGTTTGAAAAAAATACTGATCACACATCAGTAGAATACTCAATAAAACAATCATTTTGTCATTGTTTTATCAAGTAGTGGGTGAACTTGTGTGCATTTTTAAATTGAATTTAAACATTCAGAGTTCCTCTTATACATGAGACACCTTGCTAGATGCAGTTAGAATATAAAGAGGAACAAGACATGGACTAAATCTCAGAGAATTTATCACATCGTGGAAGGACTAGAAAGGTCAAAACTAATAGGAGCATATGACACAATGGGAACGAGAGGGGATTAACATGAAACTGACTTGGCCTTGAATTGATAGTTGTTGAAACTGAATGATGGTTGAGAGTATGGGGGTTCATCATATCTCTCCCACTTTTATATATGTTTGAAATTTTTTTTAATAAAAAAAATTTAGTACCTGGCAGACTAAAGTGCTCTGGGATACCAGAACTCAAAGGGTGAGGAGATTAATTTTGATTCGGGGAAGGGTGGGGTTGTTGGGAAGACTTTATAGAGGAGGTGGGAATTGGTGTGAGATGGGAAGTATTCATGCATCTCCATACACAAGGGGATGCTGCATCCTGGGGGTCAGCAACATAGGAAAGGAAGGAGATGTAGCTGAAGGGTGAGGAGGAGGAAAGTTTGGAAAGAAAATGGGGCCTGAGTAGCTCCTTAAATTTCACCATTTCTTTGTCATAGTCTGCTGTTACTTTCTTATTATCTAGGGCACAATTCCAGGCTCATGTAGTTCAAAACTAAAATTTGGGAGAGATGCCTCTTCTATTAGAAAGCTACTTTCCCCAAATTAATGCATGTAATTTTGTGCTATTTATTACTGAAAATCAGGAGAACTTTGCATAGTCAGAAAAAAAGTTGTATATCTTAGATGTTAGATCTTTAGGTGTGTTTATAGTTAAATCCCACTGATCATTATGTATGAACTAGTGACATTCGGAATATCTTGTGATCACTCATTCCTTCAGAGAGTATACTGACCTATCCAAGGTCTGAGAGCACAGAGGATATCTGGCAGAGGCTCCATCTGCTCTTCCTGTAGGACACTAACTTATACAGGTTCAAATAGCATTTTTCCTTTTTTTATTAATTTATTTATTTTGCTTAACTTTAAAATTTGTTTTTACTTTTTCAACTACAGTTGCCATTCAACATTATATTATTTTTATGTGTACAACATAGTGGTGAGACATTTATATAACTTACAAAATGATCTCCCTGATAAGTCTTGCACCCTTGACACAATATACAGTTATAATATTATTGATTATATTCACTAAGTTGTACTTTATGTCCTCATGACTATTTTGTAACTGCCAATTTGTACTTCTTAATCCCTTCATCTTTCTACCCAGCCCTGCTTTGTTTTGTTTGTTCATTTATTTTGTGTTTTAGATTCCACATATAAGTGAAATCATATGTTATTTGTATTTCTCTGTCTTATTTTATAATATCCTCTAGGTCCATACATGTTGTCACGAATGGTAAGATTTCATTCTTATTTACGACCAGGTAATATTCCATTGTATACATGTACCACCTATTCTTTATCCATTCGTCTTTTGATTGGAGCATTTAATCCATTTATATTTAAAGTAATTTTTGATAGGTATGTAGTTATTGCCATTTTATTAATTGTTTTCTGGTAGTTGCTTTTCATCACTTTAAATATTTCATGCCAATCCCTTCTGGCCTTCAAAGTTTCTATTGAGAAATCAGCTGCCAGTCTTATGGGAGCTCCCTTGTAGGTAACTAATTGCTTTTCTCTTGCTGCTTTTAAGATTCCCTCTTTGTCTTTAACCGTTGCCATTTTAATTATAATGTGTCTTGGTGTGGGCCTTTTTGGATTCATCTTGTTTGGGACTCTGTGACTCCTGGACTTGTATGTCTATTTCCTTCACCAGGTTAGGGAAATTTTCAGTCAATATTTCTTCCAATAGATTTTCAGTTCTTTACTCTTTCTCTTCTTCTGGCTCCCTTATGAAGTGAATGTTGGTACATTTGACGTTGTCTTGTCCTCATGTTTTTAGTTTTTTTTTTCTGTTTGCTGTTCTGATTGGGTGTTTTCTACTGTCTTATCTTCCAAATTGCTGATTCAATCTTCGGCTTCATCTAATCTGTTGATTCCCTTTGATGTATTCTTCATTTCAGTTATTGTAGTCTTCATTTCTGACTGGTTCTTTTTATGTTTTCTATCCTCATTTTTATCTTTCCTATCACTTTGTTAAAGTTCTCACTGAGTTCATCTACTCTTCTAAGTTCATTGAGCATCCTTATAACTAGTGTTTTAAACTCTGCATCTGGTAGATTGCTCGTGTTCATTTTATTTTGTTCTTTTTCCGGAGTTTTGTCCTGTTCTTTCATTAGGACATGTTTCTTTGTCTTCTCATTTTGGCGGCCTCCCTGTGTTTGTTTCTATGTATTAGGTAGAGCTGTTGTCTCCCGGTCTTGGTAGAGTGGCCTTATATAGTACATGCCCTGTGGGGCCCAGTGGTACAGTCTCCCTCTTCACCTGAGCCAGGTGCTCCAGGAGTATCCCTTGTGTAGGCTGTGTGATGTCCTGTTTTAGTTGAGCCTTGATTGCTGTTGCACATCAGTGGGCAGGTTTGACTCTCAGGCTGACAGGCTTTGAGGACTGACTGTGACTACAGTGGGCAAGCTGTTGTGCAGGGGCTGACCCTACAGAGCAGGATTCACTTTAGCAGGGCTCTGGTGCCTGATGAGTTTATCCTTTGGGTGTGCCATTTGTGGTGCTAACTGGGTGGTGCTCTGAAGCCGACCACCAGGTACGTTGGTTCTAAGGCCTCTTGGGATGGGCTCTGGTGCAGGCAAAGGTTAGCTGCTGCTGGTATCTGGCCTAGGTCCACCTGGTAGGAGCAACAAAGTGATCTATGATTGATAGCTGCCTGTGCTGGGCTTGGAAGCACCTGGGAGTGGTTATGCTGTGAACCAAGGCTGGCTCCCACTAGCACTAAGATTGGAGCGGCTTACCAAGGGTACTGGGCACACCAAGGCCAGGCCCTGCTTGTTTGGAGTTTGTGGACCTTTGAGAGATTTCACAAACATCTGTAGTGTGGGCCCAGGCCAGCAGCTTCTGTGCATTAGCCTCTGAAAGATTTTGGGAGGAGGGTTGTGAATTGGATTGGGTGGGATCTCAGGGAGTCACCAGGGCAGAACCAATGGTGTTAGCTAGGTTCATAGAGACTCAGATTTGGTGCCTGCCAGTGGGTGTGGAGAGGGCTCAACAAAAGAACAATGGCTCCTGTTGGCACTCTAGTCCCAGGAGCGCTTCCTCTCCAGTCCTTACCCTGAAGTCAGACAATTTAATTCCTCCCTCTATGTCCTTGGCAGCTTTGGGGCTGCCGTCTCTTCACTAGAGCTTAAGCCAAATGTTTGTGAATGAGTCTGTGCTCGGGCCCTTTAAGAGGAATGCCTGGGTCTACAGCAGCCCTCCGTTTCACCCAGACCGAGTCCCTGCTATTTTTCTCAGCCAGGTGTGTGGGGACTCCTCTTCTAGGCACTGGTGTTCTGGGCTGGGGAGCCTGCAGTGGGGTTGGGACCCCTCACTCCTCAGTGGAGACCTCCGCAGGCAAGATATCCCTCCCCATACTTAAACGCCACACATGGTTGTGGGAATAGCTAGTTTCTCGTCTCTGCCCCTCCTACCAGTCTCACTTTGGCTTCTTTATATCATTAGTTAATAGGAGTTCCATTCAGCTAGACCTCAGGTGGTTCTCAAGGATGGTGGTTCTATAATTTAGTTGCAGTTTTGATGTGGTTATGGGAGGAGGCGTGTACAGTGGTTACTTACTCCACCATCTTGATGAGAAATCTCAAGCAGACTTTTTCTTTAATAAATATTTAGGGTGAAACCATCATGAAAAATAGATTAGTTCCTTTTTAAATCACAAGAAAATAGGCACAATATTTGAAAAGTGTAAGTAAAGATATTTAACAGTTCTCTGAAATTGCATGTTTTCAGAGTATTTTGCCAACAACATGATCCATCAAGAGGAACTCAAAATGGTAAGTCTCTAAAATTTAGTTTTGTGGGTTTAAAGAAAGGTAAACATTTAGGTCAGACATAGAATACCCTGATTTAGTAGCCTCACTCAATTAAAATACAAATTTCTGAGTTAAAATTTTACTTGCTTATAAGATTATCAGTTTCTTAGTGCAGTATATAATACAATGTACTAATTTTTTTTCTTTGTAAACTGTACCTACTCTCAGTAAAGCCTTTGTCTGATGTCTTCCATCCTCACTACAGTCAGAAGACTGCATCAAAACAAGGTAAAAAGCTTTGACTTTAGACTGCTCTTCTAAAGGAATATCATCCTCAGTAGGATGATATTGATAAAAGTACTACATGGTCCTTGAATTAAATTTTCCTAAGAACACATTGTTAGTATTTGAGTTCTAATTAAGGGAAATTGGATCCTGACTAAGTGAAGTTATAGGATGTACATTTCATTCATGAATAGCCTCCGTGTTCTGCTGGAACAGCAGTGTCTCACCAGCACTAAATCTGGAATACTCCTTGTGGACTGGATTTAGGACCTCTTTGGAAAACACTCAGTTCTGTGTCATGCCAAATGCATTCTGTGGTGTTAAACAACACTCTCTAAACAATATCATTACCCTCACTTTTCAGTCACTGCCCTCTTTTTTTGATAATGAGTTGATGTTTTGGGGGAAGACTAATAAGAAATCCTAAATTCACATTCTTCCGCAATATGTGTTGCTAGTAGGAATTTGGTATGCTTTGTCACAGCTTAGGTCCTAATGAAGCTGGACTAGGGATGTGAATTACACATCTTAGGAACAATTGGGTACACATAAAATAAGCTATTCAGAACTAAATGCTATTCCAGTGCAATATCTTTTATTCTAACTTTGAATTTTTTAAAGATTTTTACTAAAATATAGCTAACATACAATATTGTATTTGTTTCATGTATATACCATAGTTATTCAACATTTGTATACCTAAAGAAGTGATCAACATAGTATGTCCAACAAGCATCTGACACCGTACAACACTATTACATTATTGACTATATTCTCTATGCTATATACCACATCCCCATGATGTGTTTTATACCTGGAAATTTGAACCTCTTATTTCTTCACCTTTTTTTCTTCTTTTTTGATTTTTCAATTACAGTTGATAGTCAATATTATATTAATTTCAGGTTTATAGCATAGGCTAGACTTTTTTTTTTTTGGCTGAAAACGTTACCCTTTTAACTTATCTGGATATACTATGAAAAACACTTGTCAATCAGTGTTTATTGACAGGGAAAGATAACAATAATGTATTAGTTCTAAGAAACAGATTATAACAGTCAGTAACGAATCCTCTCTGTAGAGGAAACCATTGTTGTTTCTTTTGAAGTCTTCCAAAATTTTTTTATGTATACAAACACACCTCCTACTGTACTTTGCTTTTTTTACTTAATATATTCTAGAGATCCTTCCATATCAATACAAATGGCTCTACCTCACTTTTAAAGGCTGTATAATATTCCATTGTATAAATTATTCTGTCCTGTAGTTGAAGCACAATTGAACTAGTCTCTGCATTATGGACATTTAGGTTATTTCCAGTTTTTCTATCACTTTTAATGCTGTAGTTAACATTTTTCTCCATTCAACTTTGTGCCTTTATGCAACTATACTATTAGGAAAACTTCGTATAAGTAGATTGCCGGATCAAAGAGTATAAACAATGAAACTTTGGATAACTACTGGCTAATTATCTTCCAAAGATGCTGAACCAGCAGCACACAATTACCCAAATCCTTTTAAACATTATATATTAAGCACCTTCATCTTTGTCAATCTGATAGGTGAAAAATTCTATCTCTGTATTATTTTGCCTATCTTATGAGTGAAAATGAGTATATTCTCCTGTCTTTTGATCAGTTATATTTGTTTTCCTGTCACTCAGTCTGTTTTCTTATTTAATGAACTCTCTCCTCAGAGGGTTCCCCATTTGCCCATTTTTCTACTCAGTTTTTTTCCTATTGATTTATAAGATCTTTTTATATTTTAAAAACTGGCCTTTTATCTGTGTTATAAATATTTAGTCTAAGTTTGCCATATCTTTTGACTTTGTAATAACTTTGGCATTATAAGAATTTTATATTTTATTTAATCAAGCATCAGTCTTTTCCTTTATGAAATCTGGTTTCTACATGATTTATATTTTTAGCTCATTTTTCACGAGTGAAAAGAAAAAGAAGAGGAATGAAAAGTCTCTCAACAGGCATTCCCAAACAGGTATTTTGTCTTAATTTTATTATAGCTTTAAATTTCTTCTTACAAAGTCCTCATTTTTAACTATTCTGAATTTCAGGTGAAATGGTGATAGAAACATAATAAAGTGAATATTAAAGAAAAGTTAGATGTGTCTTGGGTATCCAAGCACATAATTCAGGAGGTGACAGTCCCACAGCTCCTATAACACATCGCCTGGTATCAAATTAGTGAGAGGAATCTGAGCCCACAGGGTGCTTGGGGTCTTCAAATGGGCAGAGGTACAGTTCAGCATCCTGACCTAGCCAAGTATTTCTCAGCTGCATGATCTGTACCCGACCCAATTTATAACTCTTATAATTTTCTGGATTACTGATATGTATAAAGCATATGAAAATGTTTTAGGGATTTGTAGCAGTTTTTTACACATCATTTCACAAAAGCAAAATTAATATAAGCCAGCAACCTTCACCTTTTGCTATTTCTATATGAGGTACTTGTCACACCTCTTAATGTTACACAAAACAAAAATATATTTAATACAGATGAATATGGGGCATGATTTTCACCATAGGTATATCGTTGAATTATAAGCAACAGAAAGATTGGTTTTCATTTTATGTGATATTAAATGCCAATAGTAAAATCAGTGTAAAGTAATCTTGATTCTTCTCTCCTTCTAGCTATCTAAACCAATAACATTAAATAGACCCATAAAACAAATGAAGGAAGAGGATGGCAGACACACAGGTTTGCTATGTTTCGTCTGTAACAAATATGATCTATAGTACTTACAAAAATGATGACATATGTATTTCAAAGTTGGTATCCCACTTTATTCTTCTAGATTTGTAATAACTAATTATAAGAATTAAAAAAAAAATTTATCGTAACTATCCATTCTGTCAGAACCCAAGCAGATCAAAATAACTTAGGTTGGGATGGTCTAGCACTCTTCAGTATTGAGAGGTTACACTTCTTTATATAGAAGCCAGGGTCTCATCTGTGGTCATGCCACCCTGAACAAGCTCGATCCTGTCTGATTTCAGAAGCTAAGCAGGGTCGGGCCTGGTTAGTACTTGGATGGGAGACCACCTAGGAAGACCAGGTGCTGTAGGTGTAAAAAATAAATAAAAAATAAGGGATTGTAAGATGACAAGGTCCTTGCAGTCTGTGAGGTCAACCAAAGGTTGCCTTGCTAGATAGATAGTTAGATAGATAGATAGATAGACAGACAGACAGACAGACAGACAGACAGACAAATGATAGATTAGATAGTTAAGTAGATATAGATAGGTAAAACATGTAGAAGCCAGGGTCGCTGAGCTCAGAGTCCACTGTTGTGCTACTCTACACACTGTGATCCCCCTGTTCCCCAGCTAGCTGAAGCCAGATTATAGCTTTCTGTTCAAGGAGATAGATATTCCATACCCACACACAGTGACTATGACAGAAAAAATGACGGAGGCTGTCATTTCAATGATTTGAAGCTATTATATGCATAGAGAATTTTAGAAAATGAGAGAGAGAGAGAGAGATAGATAGGCAGGCAGGCAGACAGGCAGGCAGGCAGGCAGGCAGACAGACAGACAAATGATAGATTAGATAGTTAAGTAGATATAGATAGGTAAAACATGTAGAAGCCAGGGTCGCTGAGCTCAGAGTCCACTGTTGTGCTACTCTACACACTGTGATCCCCCTGTTCCCCAGCTAGCTGAAGCCAGATTATAGCTTTCTGTTCAAGGAGATAGATATTCCATACCCACACACAGTGACTATGACAGAAAAAATGACGGAGGCTGTCATTTCAATGATTTGAAGCTATTATATGCATAGAGAATTTTAGAAAATTATTCTAAGCAGTTTTTCAGTTTTACTTTTTGTAACATTCAATTCACTGTTTCACCTAGAAAAAAATATGAGTTATGATGAAATTACAATTAATAGAAAAGCTGAAGGTACTGTATGTATTAACTAATATGCTCATCCACCAGTAGGCAAGGCCTAATGAAATGAACATAAAGTGCTTTATGAAAGCTGCCCTAAGATCATTTCCTTCTAAAATGTTTTTCTTATTCTTAGATGCAATTGTGAAAGTTGCTTTTCTTAAGAAATGTAAGGAAGCGGGACTTCTTAATGATTTATTTGAAGAAATATTAGACAAACTTCATTTGATTCAGGAAAGACTCATGGATGAGACTACCTCAGAATCAGGTACTAAAATAGCAAAATTTCTACATACAGAGACTTTTTATTGGCCTACATGTAAAACAAAACCAAAAAAAAATTATACTTTTTCTTTCTGTGATCTTTTTTCTTTTCCTTATTTATCTCATTTTTTTAAAAAATAAAATCTATTGTTCCAGATCTCTGTCTTTAAAAAAACACTACGTGGGTAATTCACAAACTCATTAATTTTGTAAAAGTACCCTGATGCCCTCAAGGTCTTCTTGTGTTTTCCAGAGGTGCATAACTGAGAGTGACCAGCAAGAGACGGTCAAAACCAGATTTAGTCTCATATTCATTACACACTCCCCACCCCCGCCCCCACAGCCAAGCATACTTGTTGCTAAGATTTGAGAATGAGCATTATGTTAATTTTGATTTAACTAAAATTCTCTTCCTTAATGAACCAAGTGTCTTTTTTTGTATTGTTGAAGTTTAAAGTATAGAAGATTTTTTTAATGTTCTGATTGATATTTGGCTTAGTTAAATGTTACCTTTCATTAGTTCTTTGGGAACCTGAAGTCCCATTCATGTGCACAGGTATATAGCCACTTAGCCTTCTTATAACCTACCCTATGAGCTTAAAACCTTTATTATAAATATAGCTATTTTACAAGGAAAAGCTTGACAGTCTATACTTTAGGCAACAATATAAAATATATGGTTATTTTTAAAGGATTGTTTTCTATGGGACAAAACCAAAAAAATGAAATTAAGAGCAAACATTTCCAAAAGCTCATTCATTGCATTCTTTTATTTGTTTATTCTTTTGTCTAGACCAACCACTTCTCAAACTTGAGCATGCCCCTCAGAATCACCTGGAGGGCTTGTTAAATCACAGATAGCTGGGCCTCACCCCTGGAGGTTCTGATTCAGTAGAGGTGCCAAGAATTTGCATTTCTAACAAGTTCCCAGGTGAGGCTGCTGCAGCTGCAGAGTCTAACACTAAAGTTCTACAGCAGATGAGTGCTCTGTTCACTCTTCCTTATTTTGGGTTATTTTGTGAGGTGTTTCTATCTATATAAATTAAATTAAAACTGAAAATGTTTTTCTCCCTCCAGACTATGAAGAAATTGGGACTTCACTTTTTGACTGTAGATTGTTTGAAGACACATTTGTAAATTTTCAAGCAGGTATATGAGTTACAACGAAGCAGCAAAGTTTATAAATATTTATTATATATTAAAATGATACTATCCAGTGATAAAAATCATATTGAAGAATGTCCATTGTTTTGTTAAATGAAAAAGCCCACTACAAAATAGTATGACCCTTTACACATACAGTCAAAAATACATAAATACACAGAGGCACACATGTGCACAGGACAACTGCACCCAGTCGGAAACAGTACTGTCTAGAAGTCGCTGAATTACAGTGATTTCCTTTGTCTTTAGTGCTACATTATATTTTCCACACACATAATACTTTGTGTAGAAACAACACAAAACTGAGTGCAAAATGGGAGCGTACTTGGAACATGAGGCTTCCTTTGGCCTCTGCTCAGGAGGCCAGGCTGTGATAGACCACACTGCTTGCCTCCCTCTCATTATGATGTATGCTAATTTCAGTTCTCCCAACATTAATCTTCAGATCTAATCAGAGGGAGGATTGTCACTGATGGAGAAAAATGAGCAAAAATAGCCAAGAAATTTTTTTTCCAAGAAATTTTTGAAAAAGAAGAAAATCTGGTTGGGGCAGAGACTTAACCTTTCTATAAAATGTTAACCATTTATTGAGTAGGTCCTTCCTTTCACCATTGTGTCAGATGCCTTCAGAACAGGCTACATTTCTACTTACTTGTGAGTCTGATCCGACTTCTCCATCAAGGCTGCCGCACATACCGCTGGCCAGGCTGCATATTGCACATCCCAGCAGGAGCGGGGTCCACAGACTCACACAGAGTTTGGTGCAGATGGCTCCCCTGAAGTTGCATAGACACAGCGCCCTACACGCTGTCCTTTTCCATGGACATAGTTGTCCAGGAAATTGTAGACAATAGGTTTTCCCTGTGGAGAAACTATTAGTTCATATCCCTGTCTCAATATACACAAGCTTTCTTCATTTTTGTTTTTATATTACACATTTCTATTTGAATTTTGTATTACATTTATAATCGGCAGAAAAAAAATTTTTTAATCTACCAAAAATAGTGTATCTTTTATGGCTCTTGAGAATGTCTCCCTACTGCTATTGGGAATATCTGCGTTTTTCAAAAATCAGCCTTTAAAATCTTTTTTTCTAAAAAGCTTTTTTTGTAGGAGACTTTCATCTGTATTTTTCTTTTATGTAAAAGTTACATGTTTGGAACGTGTCATACATCACTACCTGGATGAGTGAATGGGAGTATCTGGGTTACAGTGTAGTACTTGGGGAGGCAGGACAACAGGAGGAGACAGTATTTGGAATCTCATGAAAACTTAAAAAGGCTTAACTTTTGACACTCCAACTGATAAAGACTCTCTTGCTAAATTTAGCCTTTCTAATGTTCCAGAAAGTTAACTACAGGTATACAAGTATTCTAAAGAAAGATTATGTATATTTTAATATTCTTCAATTTTGAGGTTTTTAAAAAATGACATTGCCACTAATACTGTAATTTATAAAGCCTAACTAAAGTATCTTCCTCCTAAGTTTCTACAATAAAAGCCTTCTTATTTCTAAATAAAATCAAAAGCTTTTAGGTAACATTAAAAATTGGATGACTTTTTATGAAAGATTTGCCCTGACCACATGTTGTCTCCAGTCATCTCTCAACAAATATAATGTAGCATGAAAGTTATACAGTCACTGCTTTTGAGTTTTCTAAGATACAAAAAGGGACTTTTTCTCCTATAAATGTGTACAAAATTTTAAAGATTTACTGACCAGCTTTATGTGCAATAAATACTAGATAGAATTCTATCCTGAATTAGAAGAGGAAGCAAAGGCATGAAAGAACCAGTTCCCTCTCACAAGACCCTAGATTCTTTCCATTTGGGGCACAGCACTGTATACAATGCACTTGCAAATGAAAGGGGCTATAAATAGTACATTATTTATAAAACTGCTGAATTACCTGAAATCATTTTATTTCTTCTCCTAGCATTAGAGAATAAAATTCATCAATTTGAAGAAAAGCGGCAGCAGATGAAGGAAGAGATTGAGCTACTTCAGGACTTGAAGCAAACCTTGTGCTCTGTTCAAGAAAATAGAGACCTTAGTTCAAGTTCTACTTCAGTGTCTTCTCTATCTTCTTAAGAATTACCATTTCCTAAGCCAGGAATCGGCATAGTCCCAAGCAGGCTGAAAACTGGAGACCGCCTGTGAAAGCCACACATCATTAGGACAAGCCCCTCGTGTTTCTCTGGTCTGCAGACTTCAATCCTCACCAGCTCTTCCCTTTTCGTGCCTAAGTGGATGTTTCCTGCCTCCCTCTTATCTCACTTCTACCTCTCCTGATAAAATGTTTCTCAGATTCTACTTGAGTAAATTGGATCATGCCTCCCATCTCACTCACCCTCTGTATTAAAAAGTCTTTTGGTGGTTTCCTGCTGGCATACTGCCTTCTACCCCTCCCCCACTCCAGTGATCTAAGCTGATGCCAGTAACACACCAGGTGCTCCTAGCCCCAGGGCCTTTGCACAGCATGTTAAGTTGTAACTGCTCCTCCTGTGGGTCTCATATCATTTCTCCCACCTATTCCACCCGAGAGTACTTTTCCTTCATATTAGTTCCCAGTGTAACCCACTGTATCCTACATCGAGTATAAGCTCTCTGAGGGCAAGAGCTCACTATTCTGTGTCTGCTCACGATCACATTCCCAGCACCTAGCATGCTCAATAAATGTTTGTTGAATAAATGCATAAACTCTTTTGAGACTAGTTCCAGCCCATAATGCCTCTTAAGATATAATAAATTTGAATCTTCTATTTTACTTGTACCAGATTTACCTGTCGTCTTATCACAAAGTCTGCTTTTCCAATTTCTCTTCAACCACAGTCACCACATGGGCATACATCATCTTCAGAATAAACACTGAAATTTAAAACTGAATAAGTACATCAGTAGGAATGTACAATAATGGAAAAAAAAAAAAGATAGTTATTTTTTTCAGCCTAACACTAAACAATTCAGATTTTTATGCCCCACCACCATGTCTGAGCCCTGAAAACCTCACATTCACATTTCTAATTTTTGACCACCATTCCCTGATTTGTAATAATGCTACATTTCATAATGAATTTGATCTGAGTCCCAGCATGGTGTGGCACATAATAAGTAAAAATACCTGTTGAGGGAAGAATTGAATGTGGATGAAAAAGAACGTGCCCATTCCTGTTGTAATGGCAACCCTGGGCCAAGTCACTCTTGCCTGACAGACAAAATCTCAATCAGCAGTTTTCAAATTTGTCTGCACATCAGAATCACCTGGGGGACTTAAACCATAGAAGCCAAGACTCCATCCCAGACCCACTGAGTAGAGATTTCCCTTGGTCTAGATAACTAACTCAACTCTCTGGATGATAACTGTAATTCAGTTACATCCTATAACAAAGCTTATCAGTAAAAGTTTTGATGTCATGGTCTTTATTTAAAAGAAAACCTTTTTCCCCTAATTTACTTTCAAATTTAATCTGTCATGGGAGGTATGTCGGCATTATGTGCTTGTGTTCGATGGTCATAAAGTAGGCAAATACATGGGGCAAGCTGTTAAAACAGTCCTGGGTTGGTATATCACTGACTACTGCAAAACTTTAATCAAATATTTAATCTATCTGAGCCTAATTCTGCCTACCTTACATACAAAACGTGGGCACTAAAAAATGTGTGTGCAGCACAGGGCATGATGCCTGGCACTGTGGGAAATGTGTGCCAACATTTCCTCCTAACAGGCTGTCAGCGCCGAGCTGATCAAGAAGGGAAGGTTTCGGTGGTGAGACACCCAGTTGAAAGAACACACGAGGGGCCGACGTGAGAATGAAATGGCAGGCACCAACTTTATTGCGAGGAGTGTGCGCTTCTGCACTAGGGGACCACATGGGCTTTATATATATCAGAGAACAATAGTGGCATTGTGCCACACATGCGTGATAAATATAAATGTAATCATGCTTACATAAGCTGGGCGCAGGCACCCTGCTACACTAATGTAACATTCTAAATCTGGGGCCCTATTCCTAGCCGCGATCATAGCCAGACCTGGGACCAGCCAGGCCCAGAGCCCACGCTCTACCCCTACAGGGTTGTGGTGCAGGATCTGGCCCAGAGGGCGCTACCTTGGGCCTACAATCCACTTGCCATTCTTGGAGTGGCTTAGCCCCGCGGGGCATCACCCCTGGGGTACTTTTTACCCGTCATCTCTCTGGGTGCTGCTCAGCACACCAGGGGCATTGTGACACGGCAACTTGTGCTTGTGCCCCCATCATTTCACTACCTGTTCCATGGTACAAACCATCTGTGTACCAGGCACCCTCAGGGATGGGAGCCCGACCCTCTACACAGGGACTTGGTATGTCTCCCGTCTCAGCAGGCTCCACCAGGAGCTTTGCTTGAAACTGCACTCGTCCCAATAGGGGGTGCAGTTGACCGGACATGGGATTCACAGAGTACTGTGCCTGCTGCTCCAGGTACGCGCCCCCACAATAGGTCAGTGTAGGGGTCTGTGCAATTCTCATATGGGGAGTCTTCACCCAGGACCACAGCTACCCCTCCATGGGGTATGTGGACTGCACAGTTATGAGATTAGGGCCAGTGATGGCTTCACTGGCCAGAAGGGCTGCATATACGGCAGCCAGTTGTTTCTCTTTCAGAATACTGCACTCCCATGCCTTTCCATAACTGGAACCAGAAGCCTATTTTCACCTTCCAGGAACCATGCTTCTGCCACAAGCCCCACCCAAACCCTGCATCATCCACCGGCATCGTATGCAGGAATAGGAGGGCTGGATCTATTACACGTGGAGTTTGGGCTTGTGCTACAGCTTGCTCTGTAGCCTTAAAGGCCTCTTCTATCTTGGGAGTCCAATCCCACTGCGCACCCTATCGCACTAGACAGGGCAGGGGTCGCATCGAGGAGGCCAAATGGGGGATGAACACTCTCCAAACCCAGCAGTCCCAAATAGGTTTGGAACTGCTCCACTTTTTCGGGCCGGGGATATGCCTGTATCTTATCAATCACCACCTCCGGCATTACTTTTGTCTTACCTGACCAGACAACTCCCAAGAATTTGACAGAGAACCCAGGTCCCTGGACTTTGTCCTTGTTGACTGCCTAACCCCAGTCGGCGAGAGCTTCTCGCAAGCTGGTCACTGCTGCTTCTAGCTCTAAGAGAATCAGAGGTTAGCATTATATCCTCGATGTAATGATACAAGTGCACTGCGGGCGGTCGTTTCCACATGGCTATATTCCCAAGAGCCACGAGACCATGGCACAGGGTAGGGCTGTGCAGATAGCCCTGGGGAAGGACGAGGAATGTCCACTGTCGCCCTTCTCAGATGAAGGCAAACTGTTCTTGACTTTTGGGGGCTATGGCAATAGAGAAAAAGTCATTTGCCAAATCCACCACATAATGGTATTGTCCAAGTTCATGCTACAACCAGTCCATGATGTCCGCGAGGTTTGGCACAGCAGTATGCAGGGGCAGCGTAACCTTATTCAGCTTCCGCAGTCTCAGGTCGGCTGGCTCCCCTGCCAACTGGATGTTCCTGCCGAATCCCTACAGCGAGATAATCGGCCAGCTGCACCACACGGGTTGTGGATTTCCTGGGAATAAGGGTGAATTGCTGGTCCGGGCGCAGTTGCCTCCACAGCACCAGCAGCACTTCATTAGGTTGCTGCTGCTCAATCTTTTCTACACTGACCCCTGCCACAAGGAGCTCAAATGACATCTGCCTGCTGCTCACTCTCATAGCCCAACTGGCTGGGGGCTGCTCTGCTCCTCGTTTTCAGCCATGCCTCCGTCTGTGTACTGGCCGGTCTGGGAGTGCAGCGGGTGGTACAGCACGCACTTGGGTGGAATGCTCACTGCATCTCGCTTCCACATCCCCCAGCCTAGCCATGGCGGATGTCTCCTCGTGGATCCACCTATCCACATAAGGGGCCAGCAGTGCTGCCACGGGGCCAGAGGTCAAGATCAAGTCCTTCATACAGGTTGTAAATACCTCTTCATCGGGACTAGTGTACTGGGTGCGAAACATCATCTGTCGCATGCCCATTTCTCGAATTATCTGAACCAGACCTAAGCACGTGGTCCATCTGCTCACTGTCTCTGGCAGCTCCCCAGGGTCGGCCCACACTGTCAGTGCAGCAGACATGAGCCAGTTAATGAGGGAGTGATTGCCTGCACCCCATGCCGGAGGCGCCACATTCTGGAGGCGCTGCCGGAGGAATGGCATCACTGTTATGGAGAGTAGCTGAGCTATCTCTTCCGGAGATAATTCAGTCCCTTTGGCCCCATCATCCCACAGCTGCAGCAGCCACCCTGGAACTGTCTCCCTGGCTCTCTGCCGTACCTGTTTCGTCAGGTCCTGGAGTTTGGCGGGGGTGTACTGGATCAAGGTGATATGCTTTTTAGCCTAGGGTGTGGCACCAGCTTGCTCTCCCCATCCCCAGGGCCAAAGGCTGTTCCACTTCAACCTGCTGCCGTATCAGCAGGGCTGCGCCTGTCACGTATCAATGGCGGGCTCCCAGACTGGGTTGATGGCAGTGACCCAACAGGACCCTGCAGCATGCGTTCCGCTGCAGCCAACCGCCTTTCCAGTGCTTCTTCCTGGCGTTGCAGTTGCTGCACCTGCTGAGCCTGGTCCTGAACTTCCAGGCTGGCCTGCCGCAGCACCACCAGGAACATCCAGGTCCCCTGACCCGCTGCCTCCAGTGAGCGGTTGGGATATTTGGCTCCAGCATCTCCAGGGCTTTCCGGACGTCTTCCGGATACAGCTTCATCGCATCCCAATCCTCTCTGGACATCCACATGGCGAGATGCAAGGCCATAGGATACCACTAGGAGGCAGAGAGCCACACGTCCTCCACCCTGGGACCATCCGGTGTGCTGGGGGCTGTACACACCTCACCCCGCCGACTACACCACGTGTCAGTGCCGAGCTGATCATGAAGGGAAGGTTTCGGTGGTGAGACGCCCAGTTGAAAGAACGCACAATGGGCTGACATGAGAATGAAACAAACAGTAGGCACCAACTTTATTGTGGGGGGAGCGTACCTCTGCGCTAGGGGACTGCATGGGCTTTATGTCAGAGAACAATAGTGGCATTCTGCCACACATGCGTGATACAATAAGCTGAATCATGCTTACACGAGCTGGGCTCCGGCGCCCTACTACATTAATGTAACATTCTAAATCCAGGATCCTATTGCTAGCTGCAAGCCTGGATCACAGCCAGACCTGGGACCAGCCAGGCCTGGAGCCCACACGAAGCTATGGAGGAGTCGATTGTGTCAGAAGAATTACTACACTAATGTAACATTCTAAAGCTGGGGTCCCATTCCTAGCTGCAAGGCTGGAACACAGCCAGACCTGGGACCAGCCAGGCCTGGGGCCCACACAGACCCTGGCTTTTCTTCGTTCTAATCAAACAAACTTGCTCATGGTGAACTCTACAAGGCTCATTAGCCCCAGCTTGTAAGCCTTTGTTTGTGCCGCTTCGCTGTTTTAGAAATGAGCTACTTTCCTGCACACCACAGATATCTTCAGATATGTTTCTCATATTAACTATTAAGTTTTCTCTTGCTAGCATGAAACGTTGTTTATAAATGTTATTGTGCTGTTAATTCCTAAACCTCTCTCTCCTCCTAATAATTTATACATTCTTTGAAGACAGGGACTATGTCTTTCCCTTCATTTATAAGTAACCCCAAAGGATCCAGATACATTTTTTCTGCTCTGACAGTTCAATTGCTATCTTTCA
>NW_006434120.1:3548386-3617671 GCF_000325575.1 Pteropus alecto | reverse complement strand
ATCAAAGAATTTCTATTGTGTATGTATGTGTCTGTGTCTGAGAAACAGTTAACACGTTAGTACCTGTTTTTAGTCTGATACCTGCTAAGCCTCAGTACTGATTTTGTAAATCACTGCAAAATACACATAAAATTTACCACGTTAGCCACATTTAAGTGCACAGTTCTGCAGCATTAAGTACATTCACACTGTTTTTGCTGCTGTGAACACTGTCCATCCACAGAACTCTTCTCACCTTGGAACCCCTGGCAACCACCACCGTACCTTCTGTTCCCGTGAGTATGACTACCTTAGGTACCTCACATAAGTAGAATCATACATTTGTCCTTTTGTGGCCAACTTATTTAACTTGGCATAATGTCTTCAAATTTCATCCCAGTTGTAGCATATGTCGGAATTTCCTTCCTTTTTATGGCTGCATATTACTGATTTTTCAGGGAAAAAACAACTGCATGCCAGTTTAAACACATTACTTTATTAACAAGTCACTCTAAGCATTACGTAAGTACAACCTATATACTGGAGTATCAAACATTGTCTCAGTAAGAAGTTCAAGAGTACATTTAGGGCTATTTTAAAGAATATGAATACTTTGGCTTTCATTATTACATCAGATGAAAAAAGCAATTCAAAGAAGTTTTCATCTCTGTGATTAACAACAAAACCAAGTAGAAAAATAAGTATTTAAAAAAACGATACTCGACTACTCTTTGAGGAATTCATTCCCGTTTTCTTTACTACATACATACTCATACAATTACCCAGTAATATGAGAAGTGGTTCTTCACCTATATTAGGACCTATTATTTTAATTTGTGCTTTACTTTTAAGTTCATTTTTTTTTTCAAGTAAGAGTGACAGTAAACATACTGAAGTTCTTATTTTGTCTGGATCATAAGCCTACAGAACAGTGATTGTTGGAAATACTACTCATCATAACTAATAATCAAATTAATGGGCATTTATCATCTAGCAAGAAAAATTTTATGTTGCATAATTAATTCTATTCTAATAATTCACTGGGCTTCAATCGCTTGCAACATGGTCAAGAAAAGGGGCCGGCACTTCTAGGTTTGTATATATTTCACCTATCAATGGATCTCGTTCTCCCAACACCACACACACTTAAAAACATTGCTAAAAAAATAGCTGCCGCATCTCTTCACCCTCTTAATTTGGCTCTAAAAGTCTATTTAGGTTCCAAGTTCAGATAGGAGGAACTTCCAAGCAGGAAACAGTAGTTCACTAACAGAGCTCCCACAAATGGAAATGAGTCCATGGGCCAGAGAGCAGAACAAAGCTTTGTTCTTAAAGCAAGCTCGACGGACACACATGACAAAACTCAGAGCCGAACATTCTTACCTTCCAGATCACACTTCATAAGCAGATCCAAAAATCAATAAAGAAGATCATAATTCTGATCCTTTTCTAAAGTTAAATTGTGCTAAATACCACAATTAAAAGGAGAAGGAAATCAAACTGAAAGCTGGTGGTTTCAAATAAGCAAACTTGTGCTGGATTTGGCCTAGATAAAAGAGATAAAGTGAATTCCATTAAGCCCTATAAGAGAGTTGGTTTTAAGAACCACTTCTCTGAGTCAGATGTAGCAGATCTGATGATGCAGCAGCCATAATTTAGGGAGGCAAGAGTACGTTGAATATGTCATTATTTTCCTCTTACAATTAGTATTTACAGGGGAAAAGGTATGTGTGGGGGGATTTAAACTTAAGTTCTCAGATTTTACCTTAAGAAAATGAAAAGCCTTTATATAGTATTGGGGATTCTAATTAATAAAATATTCACCTTTGTCCAAACAAAGTTTCTTTCATTAACAACTTTTCACAAACCATTCTAAATTAGTACTCTTTATGTGCTTTAGTCTTAAGAGAAATTTTGGCTAACCTAGAAATTTATCTTTACATAATTATCATTTCAATAGATTAACTCATATTAAACTGAATATATTTTTATATATCATGAAGTTAAAAAGTCCATCGATAGTGCAAACACCCAAACAAAAGCCTCAATCTCAACTGTTCCTTCACAGCAAGGCAGTGAGCTAGCAACTAATGCAGCACTTCAACAAGCCCCAAAGTCAGCATCTCTAACTCATGGTGGGGCCTCTATGTCTGTCTCACAATTCACAAACTACCCCAACTCCTAGTGTCAAAAGCATTGTTGATATGTGAGCAAGGGGAGTTGCCAAAAACTTCCCCTTTCCAAGTTCAGAAATTCCTCTAATCAAAAACCAAACTGCCCCCCCCCAAAAAAATACACCTAAACTTTCACTCTTTTACAATGCTCCAGCCAAACCTACAGTCACATTTAAAATATACTTATCTAGAAACAAAAGTTGTTTAAAATAGGTTCAGGAAAGGCCGCACATCCTTCATATATTCCTACACAGAGAACTGTGTCTCAGATATGAAAAGCACAACCTGATGGGTTTTTACCTGCAGAATTATATCACCCGTAGAGCACAAAGGGCACAGCATCACCATCGCCAGTGCCCCAGGGCACTCACACAAAACCCAGCAGCCTTGGCTTCAGTTCTTAAAGGCTCCACATTTACTGGCTTTAGCAATGAATTCCTTTAGCAGGGGGCCATCCATTTGCCAAAACGCTGCAGTCTGTGTAACTTCTGTCAAATGATTGATGCAAAACTTAAAGCAGAATTCTTCTAAATCCTGGACATACACAACAAAAATAAAAACAAGAAGAGGGCCTTTTTTTAATTAACTTTGATTGAATTACCTCTCTCTAAATCCCTCACCCCAAATCTCTCACCCTCCCCCAGAAAAGACAGGTGAGGCAAGAAACCTCAAATTAAGCAAACAAGCGACCACAGGTAGGTGTCAGAAAAACATACTATTTACTCACAACACAGTAAAAGTGATGGTTCCCCTACCTGTCTGACTCTTCAAAACGTGCCCACATGCACACACAGTCTATGAGGGGAAATTTCCACATGGTTATCACATAGACTACTCATATTCAAAGACAGTGTTTCAAAAAGCTGAAAGCAACTTTAGTCCATATCATATGTTTTACTACAGTCAAGAAGTCAGAGAAAAGAAGATGTGGGTTATTTAGTTTAAGGAAGACCTTAAGAAATAGAAAAGTGATGAAGAGATGTAGTCGACCTAAAATGACACATTAAAAAAAATTCTGAGGATCTTAAATTCATTTTTGTGATCTCTTAAAAATAAAAATGACTTTATTTTTAAAACCACAAAGAATAATACACAACTTCCACCACAGTAATTTCTCAGATAGTCAATAATAGGGAAGAATATCCACAGAGACTGGAGTTTTCAGTCAGACAAAAGGAATCGTCAACTACCAACATTCAGAAGGAAAGTAATATATACAAGTATAAACCAGAACAATTTAAAAATCTATTTCTGCCTCACTAATACATCCTATCGCCTCCAGAAAAACTCTACTATACTGTTGTTTGTTCCTTCCAATGTTGGAACATATATTTATTAAATCAATTAGGTACCTGAAATGTACACACAGACTAAGTATATAAGAGCAAATTCCACAAATACCTCGATTTTTATTACTTGGATATACTGAAGGTACTCAATGTTCTATCAAACCAGGAACTCAACATTTAAACCATATGGTCTTGGTTTTATGTTTCTAGTTAACCATGAAATAAGAATTTTAGACAGAGTGAGCAAGGGCCCATACAAACACGGACACACCCCTTTTCTGCTTTCAGACCCCTGAAAACAAATACTTTCTATACCCTAAAGATCCCTCTGTCCCTAGCTGAGAGACCTTAAGAAATAGTTATAAACCAGTAGGAGATAAACCCCATCTAACGTGTTTCAGCCAGCTGCTGCCAGTTTTGTTTTCCAGATAATTCAAAATGCATTTAAAATGTTAGCACAATCTCTGGATCCATATTTTTAATAAGAAATTCCCAGTGGGCTGAATGAATGTACAGCTGAATACTCTGCATATTATAATAAACTAAAATGTAAAACTATATAAAACATTCCTTCTCACATTATTAAAGAAAAAGCACTACTCCTGCTATTATAACTCAATGTTTAATAAATAGCTCTAGGTACTAAATTATATTCCACAGGAAGATAAGTCATATTTTAATCTTATTTATCAAAAACAGAAAACTAGTTTATCTATACATAACTTAGGAAGCAGCCAGTCATGAGCACAAAAAGTTCTTCAAATCATGTAATGTATCAGATAAAGATCTTTAAATATTAAGTTTTAATTTTATAATTTCAAAATCAAAGGGAAAGAAGAGTGCAATAAATTCTGGCATTGTAAAACCTTATCGCTTCCAGGTCTACTAATTTGGAATTCAAGATTTTGTAGTATATATGAAAAATGAGTTGAGTTGTTCTCTGGAGCATCTGAGATCTTGCTCCCTGGCACATGTCATTAGTTTGGTTCAAATAAATTCTAATAAAAATTCAAAAAAAAAACAAAAACAAAAACTGAGTTTACTCAGTTTACTCATTGTACAGATTACCTTGAATATAAACTTAAGAACTTTTTTACATAGTATAAGTATAGCAATGGTGCTTCTAATTACAAATCAGTTCCTATATCTTTAACAACAGTATGCCTTCCTTTTCCCCTCCAATTAGTTTGAATTGGAGAGATTTCTCAGTGTTCAACAAATGCTTAACAGCTTTAAGCATTAAAAGTCTAACTGGAGAACATGGAAAATAAACTAAATCGCCATTGTTTAAATAAGTAACTGAACCTTGTTTAAGGCAGGTCTATGGATAAGGAAGCACTGAATGCACTTGGAGAAAGAGAGACTGAAATGTGTTAAGTTCTTTGCATTAATCGTACAGTGGCATGGCCAAACCGATTCACTGAGCAACTGATGCCCTGAACCGACTCGCCTTTGATGTGTGACTCAGATAAATATCTTTCTGATAATTCTTAAATACTATAAGAACCTACATGATCTGTTCCCCCTCATTCTGCAAATGATCAGATCTTCAATTACCTATAAAAGAAAATCTGACTCTTACTCAACCAATATGCCAACAATAATAGGGCTGCTGGGCTTTAAATAAAACATTTCCAAGAAGGACAAGAATGATCACCAGTAAATGAATAAAATTCATAATATAATGAGTCTTCTCAAGGCTCATGAAATAAAGAAGTAGAAGAGGGTGTAAAATCAAGGGGTCTAATAAGGTATTCTTGGTATTTTAGAAACTGAAGCTCATGTTTGTGACATTTTGTGGTGAAATTATTATGAATTCGGAAGCAAATAGGGTAACATCAGATTTGCTGTAATTAGTAAAAGATCAAAACTAAAAATTGCTATTCTGAAATAATTTATAATTTCATTCTAAATTTTTAAACATTTAAATTAATTATTCTAATCCCTATATATACTCTGAAAATAAGTTGTTTCTCCTTTCCACAGATTTTCTTTAGTAATAAAACAGAACAGAGAATTGATGGTCATAATACCAACATTTTTTAAATGCTGATACATTTAACAGAGGTATCAGGTCCTAAAATCCTGAAGCTAAAATAGCTGGACGCTAAGACTTGTCATGGAAGGCCACTTAGCCATGGTAAGACAGCCTGCCATTGTGTCACAAGCCACCCTTGAGACACAATCCAGCCGGCAAGAGATGGTGAGCCACATCTAACTCTGTCTAAACTTGTTAAACTGCAAAACGAAACCCCCAAACCTTAAAGTTAAGTTTAAAATTCATTTTATAGTATATCAAGTACAAAATATTCCAAATCAAAGTGGAGTTTGTTTGTTTGTTTTTAAGAATGTATTTAAATACCTTACACATGGGAAAAAATTTTTTATTATCTACTGATAATAAAAAACTTTCAAACTGGCTGTCAGAAAAAAGAAAAAAATGCTGACCATTTTGCTTTAGCAGAGTTTGCCAATATTCGCAATGCAAATCAATTTTGGAATTATACTTCTGGGCTCATATTTACTGCTTCCCACCAAAAGCAACATTATAGACATAAGTTGCTCAGCGAGTAGGATTTTCTGGAAAGTTCTCTAATTTGGTTAAACAAATAATACTTCGCACTGTTTCTCCTAACGTTCAAATACACATAGAAAACAAAAATCTCTTAAAAAGAAACGGTATAAAAAGAAGCATTTAAGTTTTTTTATAATGTGACACAGATGGTTCAATGTTTTACTCATATTTTCTCCCTTGATGTCAATATTTATTCCGATTTGTGCTACAGAATATTTAAGTGCTCCTTCTCCAAGTCCTGCTATACTATTAAAACCAATAGAAAGGTTGACTATGCATTCATAATGCAAATGTTCCATAATAGTCAGCTTACTTTCAAAAATCTTCCTAACTACTGAGTCAATAAATAAATTTTTGTTGCTTTTATGTGTGTATATTTGCTTCAAAATTACCTTGTCAAAAGGAGGTATGGAGGAACCACAATAACTTTTCTAGATAAGCGAAGAAATGTGAGAAGCAGGTAGTCTCTAGTTTCAACCCACAGAGTGAAGGAAATGTCATCTAGTATCCCCAGGTTGAACTTCTCAAAATAGTAGTTTTTGCAATTAATTTCCATGTGGCTTAGTAGTAGCTTCCATCAACTAGTAGATATAGTAAGTGGGTTTAATTTTACATTCCAAAGACTTCATTTATTCACTTACTATATTTGATAGCATTAAGGAAATAAAATGTTAAAGTACCTTAAACAATTATATAACTCCTATCAGAACCAAAAATATACAGCCTAGATAGAAGTGATTCTTTTCATTTTGTCTTCCATTTTCTATTTTTTTCTATATTCAATGTGTAGTATTTGTAGGTTTGTTTGTTTGTTTGTTTTTTACGTTTTTTAATAAGCACACCTCCATGGTTAGGTATTTCAAATATATTCATTCATTTGTTTAACTCAACATATATTTCTGAATACCAACTATATGCCTGCACTGTGACAGACTCTGGGGAATCATGCATTTGTGATATATAATAAGGGACAATTTTTAATATGTTTATATTTAATATGAGAAAAATAAAAACTAGTAAAAGAGAATGATCAGCTGGCATAAAGACTTTATCTGTAAACATTCTAGGGTAGATTTTAGCTGGAAGTGAGGAAGAAATTTCTGGCAACTAGAGTCAAGATGATTGCCTCTGCCCAGGTGATTTTTGTGAGCCAGATCCCATCCCAAGAATAAGAAACTCACTAGCAATGAGGAGGAGTACGGAGAGGCACAAAAAAGATTCTAAAATCAATCACTTAATGAAGAGAAAAGGCACCAGCCAATTTAAAATTAGATCACTGGGTGGAAATTAAGAAGTTAAATCTAAAGAAACAGCATTTCTAATAATAAAGCTCATGGTGTCAAAGAAAGAGTAGGAAAAAAAAACTATACTTCCATTTCCTGTTAGAAATAATATCTTTTGATCATTTTTCCATATGTTGAAAGGGCCACAGAGAAAGTCAGCTATATTTGATCTTAACAGATATTTATAACCATAATATAATCTCAAATAAAAATAGGATACATTTGGAAAATACATGACACAATGATTCACTTCAATCTCTAAGTGTGATAAAGATGAAGTCTGTCCTCCACCACACCTCCAAGTCCGTATCTGCAAATCTTTGCAGGTATTTGGAGACATTTTGAACTCCAAAGCTACCTTTTATTCCCTATGAATTTGTAAAACCAACCATACCAGCCTTTAGTTCCCTGATTATCCTCAAAGCTGCCTTCAGGGGGTTCCACAAACATTTATCGTCCAGAGCCTACTACGTGCCAGGCACAAGAGAGTACACGAATGAATAAGATACAGTTCCTGCTCGTGAGGAGCTTACAATCTAATGTTGCTTTGGTTCTTAACTCTAAAAAAAATGCACATAAACATAAAATTTCAGACTCCCAAAAGCCCTTTCACTTACAAACTCTCTAGAGATCCATGAATTCCAGATGAAGAATTCAATCCAGTGTAAAAACAAATAAAAAGGAGTCTGGAGCAAGTTCTTTGCACATAAATAATTGTGTTATGTTTAGATGATAACAAGAATTTCAGAGCATACCCAGATATAAATCATAAAGTATCCTTGGCTTATGACAGGGCAGAATTGGGAGACAGCACAAGTGGGTCTTGAAAAAAATATATATATGCTGATTTTGAGAAATACTTGAACTAAAATATGCTGTTTGTTAGTCCAATTAGATATGTATTTCATATTTCGATGTGTAGTACAGCTGCAGGGACCTCAGTTTCTTTTCTTAGTTAAAAATGAAAGTAGAGGAGCAACCATTTTTGAAACTATGAACAGAGAACGAGAACGCCAGATTTCGTTTTTCAGGAGTCAGTCAGTTCATTGATTCCCTAAATAGAAGGGAAGTTACTCAATGTGGTCCTTGTCTCATGTGAGGAGGAGGAGAGAAAGATGCACACAGGGAGTGAAGGGTGGGTTGAGTTTTTGTTTGTGGTTTTATGTTACCTCTGCATCATATCTGACCGCAGCAGAGAATAATGAAAAGGCATTCTCCACAGTGATTCCTCGCTTGATAATGTGCTGACAAAGTTTTTTCAATCTGTTTTCACAGTAAGATGTTGCCAAATCCAAAAGACCTAAAAGTAAAAAGTGTGGAAAGTTTAATAAAGTTTATGATAATTTCCCATAATTATATACATATATATACACACACATATGTGTGTATGTGTATGTGTGTGTGTGTGTCCGTGTGTGTGTGTATTTCATTTTGGTGCACAGAGTTATGTAGGTAAATCAGCAGAAGTTTCTTAGAAAATACTACTCTGAGTTTTATTAAATAAGTTCTCTTCCTTACTCCTTCTACCTCCCCACCTCCCAAATATACCTCTCTTATATTCACTTTATACAATTTCTTCTATGATACAAAGGAAGGGAAAAAAATGAAATTCCCCCCCTCATTTTGTTTCCAAAACGATATGCTTAATCTATCATCAAATTATACTTCAGCATTAAAAAAATAAGTCCACTGTCAGAAACTGTGTCCATAATAACTACACAATACTATTTTTAAACATATTTGCTTCAAATATTTTTTTAAAAACTATATAAAAGTCAATAAACCTGATTAACTTTACATTTCAATACTGTAAGAAGATGAGATATATTTCTGACCATGTGACCTGGCCAGTCCCAGTGTAGCTGAGGTACCTATAGCATCTTCAGGTGGCAGGTCAACTGCGTCTGTGTAGAGGTACTGGAGAAAGGCACGATACACTGGGTAAGAAAACTGGTCTATTTCTATCACTTCTTTCATGTCCTCATTCCAATAAGACTGAAACATGGATCGAAAGTGCTCACACCTAAAACAGAAGAGCAAAAGATACTTAATTCAGCTGATGGAATCAGGTAAACAAATACTACAGTTATCCTTAACTACTACTACATTTGGGCCTGCACACACCAGGATCATGAATCTGTAGCTAGCACCCTAAAAACATTCCATGTGCAAGGATTTTTATATTTGTCTTTTATGTACACTTTCATTTTTGATGAGCACCTCCTGTGAAACATTAAGAATCACTCACAGAGCCTAGGAGTGCCTAGCACCTCTGCAGTACTGCAGTTTCCGGCTGATACTCCCATTCAAATCAGGATATTTTTGCTCACTTACTTTTTAAAAGGTATACAGAAATGCATTTTAAACAATGAAATTAAAGGAAATTAAAAAATGAGAGTTCAAACTTATCATTATAAATTCATTTAAATGATTCATTTGTTTTTTGTTTCATGTAAACAGCATATGTTCTTAAACCGGTTTTAAAGGTTAACTGGACTGTGGTTAAGCTGATTATTGTTTCATTACCTTACATGATAATTTTCCTTCTTTTCTGACTCATCTTCAAAATGGCCATCGCTGCTATTTTGTTTCTTTGCTTTGCCTTACTCCCGTTTCTCTCCTCCCAAGTCTGTTACCAGTTTATTTATAAAACCTGGATAATGCATATTTCAATAAACCTAAATGGGCCTTCTTGTATGTTAACACATACAAATCTACCTGTATGAGGAACTGATTTCCAAATATTACATTTTCTTAAAGTATAATATACTTTATAGTTTTAAAAAATCATCTTTCCAAATCTTTAAAAAATGAGATAGAGTATAAACAAAATATTTTTAAAATCCATTCAGAATACTAATAGAATGGCTTCACTTACCTAAGAAATTACTTCATCTGAGAAGTAAAAAGAAATGGTTGTCTAAGCAAGGAACAGTAGGTAAAATGATTTAGAAAACTACACATGAAAGGAATAGACTGGTTGCCCACAGGTTCACAGACAGAAACATTTCCAGTCCATCTTTCGATTAATACTTTGGTGCAGATACTTATTTCCTCAAGTAATGAATGACATATGGTGTTTTGGTTCCCTTAAACGTGTTATTGTGTAAATAGGTTTTTAACTAAATTTCCAAAAAGACTTGTAAATGGTCACTTCAATTCTCAATGGTCTGATTTTATGTACCTCTTTCTCTGTAATGACAGCTTTAGTGAGCAACGGTCCAAACAATTATTAATAAATACAAAGTTCTCTCCATTCATACAAAAAACTCCTGCATGTAGCTAAAGAACATTTCTTTAATTGGGAATTAGATGTCCCTCAGGCGAGAAGTCCAGCATTATTCCTGACTATGAGAATTTGCTGCTTGGGGAAAATGAATCTTAAGAGTAAAAGAGGGCTTTCCCCTGACAATCTTTCCTATTTTTTGACCATGCACACACATTTTTTTGGTGGAAATAAAATTCACAGGATCCTTCATTTACAAACAACATAGACAAATACTTATACTACTACATTGTTTCTTCGAAAAGGCACGTGTGTACCTGCATATTCACATGTATGCACAAAACTCTTCAATAATAAGTAGAATATTACTATCTGCAAAAATGTCAAGTTGTGCCATTTCTCTTTACTGCCAAGGCTATTTCTTATCAGTCCCCATCTTATGGAGTAACAAAGAAACAGATGTTGCAAAAAAGAAAGTAAAGTTATTGATGTTTCAAAGTTCATGCAAAAAATACCTGATTTTCAAAACAGCTTTATGGACATGGATATATTTCCCATCAATTCGAAACTTTAGGTCGGCTGTTTCTGGACTGTCAAATTCTTTCTTCAGTGACTCTGAAACTGTTAAAAAGTCTTCATGCTCTGAAGGCAACGAACACATTATTAATACAGGAAGCTCAGGAAACATACTCGAGACTTGAAAGACTTCAAAAATATAATCACTAGCATTATGGATAATTCCATGAGATTTTTTTTCAAAAGAGTTCATGCTTTACTTGTATTAAAATACTTCATGCTTCACAGTATTAAAATCAGTATCGTGAACCTATACACCACCAAAAATTACATATTTGGAAAGGCCAAATACCGATCTTACATACTAAGCTAGACACTAGAAATATGTTTGTTTGTTTTTTTTTAAAGAAATGTTATAGGTAGTCCATGATTATGTAACTACTTGCTCAAAACTTGAGTGGTTCTCTTCCAGGGTTATGAACTGACTGATTTTCCTTTACAGGAACACTAAGAACACCTTTGCCCTGCTTTGGGGTAGTTGTAAGAGGTTAAGTATATTCTACTCAAAGAGTCCCAAGAAACAAACTCACCACTTAAGTGGTGATGCTAAGCAGTATGTTCTCACGTAGAGACATCTATAGCTCCCCAACACCCACACAATGCAGAGCTCTCTTGGCTCTGGAGGAAAGGTCGACGATCTCTCAAAAATCAAGCTTTCCTTGACCTGTGACGTGTATTACCAGTGAATTGAAGGACATAATTACGATGGGCAAAAAGTCCAGGAGTCATGATCGCTACCCTACCCATCTAAAAAACAACTTCTTATCAGTGTCTCAACTTCTGCATCTAGTTGAAATAATCTTTTTCTCTTTTGGTTTCTGGCAACAAGAATAATACCTCCTTTTGGAGAAGAAATATTCTTCTGAGGTGTGAATTCACCATCTGACTTTCTTCCTAACACTCAGCTGAGATCATAAATTGAGAAGAAAATAACACTTATGGCTTTTAATAGATGAAAGAGAGAGAAGCCATTTTGGAGATATATCCAGTGACCATAGTTTTCCAAACTTAACATTAAAAAATGTTAGGACACTTGTCTTGAAAAGGATGCCTTTTCAGGATTAAGACTTTAAGGTGTGAGAAGCTGGGGAAGCTTTTTATAAACAGGTCGTGTTAAGTAGTATGTGGGAATCGGAAGATGTAGATAGAGTGCTTTGGCTGTGCATGGTACATATGTGTGACTATGGCCCAGTAATCCCATTCTGGGAACTAAATTTTTTCTAATTGTAACATTCACTATAAAAAAAATTACTATATTATAGTTAAAAAACCTAGAAATATAAAATTTGCTTCACTTTAAGTTGAGCAGCTTAAGTCTTCCTAAATATGCTCTTGCCTGTGAGACCATGAAGTCTGGTCACCTGATGAGAGGACTGCTCCAGCTGTCTGACATACCTAGCATGACAGGTATTACAAGGCTAGCCTCCAGTATCAATTGCTAAGCAACCCAAATCCCTTGGATATTAACATTCAAACACAGAGTGTCATGACCCAATTATGCCCTGTTTATATAAACAAAAGAACAGCTTAGAAGAAAGACACTGGTAAAAAGGCAGAAATGAATAAGAAATAAAAGAAAAAAGATTAAAATCTCTGTTAATGGCTACTTGGCTTTATAACATCTTAATACTTTCGATCAATAATGAACTCTTAAAGAAGACAATATTCAGAAAAGGAACAGATTATGTAACCAAAGGTCACTTTGAATTCCACTATCTTTTATAACAGCTCTGTTTTGATGACTTTCTAAAATAAAAGTATTTGAGACTGGTTGAGAGAAAGAGAGAAAATAGGGTTAATACATCATCTTAAAAACTACAAGTTTGTCACTTTTTTTTAAGTTCATGTTGGGGTCATATTTTATTGAATTATGTAATAAATTTAGTATAACAACAAAAGACTTAAGAACAGGTTACTCAAACAAATATTTGTACATGAATGCTCTTAATGGTATTATTCACAATAGTCAAGAGGTGGAAACCATTTAAATGCCCATCAACAGATAAATGGATAAATGAAATGTAGTATTTACATGCGATGGAATATTATTCAGCCATAGAAAGGAATGAAGTACTGATTCACACAACGTGAGGAGGCCTCAAACACATTAAGTAAAAGAAGCCAGACACAAGAGGCTGCATACTGTATAATTCCACTTATGTGAAATATCCAGAATAGATAATCCATAGAAACCGAAAGCAAACTGGCCCCTGGCTGTGGAGAAGGGAGAATGGGGCGTGATTGCTTTAACATTTTTTAAGGGGATGAAAATGTTTTAGAACTTGATATAAATGGTGGTTGCAAAACATTGTAAATGTACTAAATACTTCTGAATCGTACACTTTTAAACGGCTGATTTTATGTGTGTGAATTTCACCTCAATTAAAATGAAAGCACTAAAGAGGAGAAAATAATAAATCCACATAATGTTTTATAACATATTAAATTATATTATGCAAATCTAATTTGGGGAAAGATATTAAAGTTAATGGAGAATAAAACATTCTAGAACCTAAAAGAGCCCACAACCAGCAAATATTCAGGAAAACAGGTCAGTTGACAGGACCAATGGTCCTGGGTGGAAGTAGCCCTGAGCTTCCTCACCCACAGAGAGGAGGCGCCACGAGACGGCGGGCGTGGCAAAGCAGGCGAACACGTCGTCCGTGCAGGAGAAGCTGGTGAGGTGAGGCAGGATCACCGACTGGCCCCGGCACTGGCCCCACATGTACACGTGCCCGCCCTGGGTCTTGGCGGCAGATGTGTGGGCAGAGTGGCAGGCCGCAATCTCTACTACCCTGAAAAATTTAAGAAAAATGCATGCCATTTCTAAATCAAGAAGCCCACAGCACATTGCACAAGGTAAATAAAAAGTTCATGCTTGTAACATCTCAAAAAAATAGCTCAAGATCAAGGGACATTAGCGATCAAGTCATATAGACAAAATGAAAAGACTGGAACAAGAGCACTGTGTTTGTCCCTTCCTGGTTGCCCCACTTCTTATCCTCGCCCCATTCTCAGTGAGGATAAATAACACATACTGTTGAGGAAACCTGGAAAAAGGGACTAGAAACCAAAGTAAATGAGCAAAGTGGACTCTGACAAAATGTCCTGATAGTCCTGGGGGCTTAGACGGTAGGGAGGAAAAAAAAAAACTGTCTTCAATATACCATTTCCTTACAAATACAACTTTTTCTCTCATCTCCTACCAGAGCTCAGACCACTCGTCAGGCTGATAAGCACTGGTCTAGGGGTCATGCACTCTGAGGATCCAAGGCCAAATGGACATCAAGCCAAACTTATATTTCTCAGTCTGCTTAGGCAGGGTCCCAGAATTAGAAGTCACAATTTGGCTGAAGAAACATTAAGTATCTATTCCAGTAACACATATAAAATCAAATCAATATTTAAACAGATAATGTCCTTTCAAGGGCAGATTTTATTTATTTAAAAGTTGTTTTAGTTGGCTCAAAGGGAAAGTTTGTACTTCAACAAAGTGATACACCCTATTTTACTTCCCTACTAAATGGGCAACAAGAAGTCTATAGGAATTATACCAAGATGGATTAGTGCCTATCAATCACAGGAAGTTATTTTAGAATGCTGTGTAAGAATCATATGAACTTCATGTTCATTCTGATTGGTACTCAAACTCTTAATTCAAAATGAGAGTGTTAATAAACAGAAGAGTTACAAAGCCAAACACCACAGCTCCAGCACACACAGTCCCAAGTCCGCAATGCACACACAATTCCAAGACATTGTACAGCCGAGTTACCTTTCTTTCTCCACCATGATGTGTACTGGGTTTAGCAGGTTATTTTTATTGCCAGTTCCCAGCTGCCCATACGTGTTAGCTCCCCAGGCATAGAGCAAGCCCTCATCTGTTAGTGCGAGAGTGTGTGCATAGCCGCAGACAATCTGCAAGTAAATTTAAATGGTTACCATAAACAGGAAAACAGGAAGGATAGGGAAAACATCTACTTAAAGATTACAGCCAGCTTCTGCAAATGCCAATTCATCATCATGTGTGGACTAACATTTTCTGGACCATTAAAAAAGCATTAGAAAAGCCTAAACCTGAGACTACTGAATTTTTCCAACTGCTTTTTTTTACTTGTCAAGACTGATGTGCCACCACCTTGGTGTTGCTTCGCATCATCATAATTTAGGGAAGATATAATATTAAATGTGGAAGATGAAGGCACAAGGCATTTGAAAAAATTTATTGAAGAGTAAATCCCCAACATTCCTCCAGGTCAGAGCAGGGAAGAAAGACAGGGATCAGCAGCTGAGAGTCTACCGCACATACCTGGTTCACGCACACGCTGTGCAAAGCTGCCACTCTCACAGGGGTCAGCTGATTGCCATTGTTTCCCAAGCCCAGCTGACCATTGCCATTGTAACCCCAGCCATACACCTTAGAAAGAGAAAGGGAGAAAACGGCCTTTTAAAATTGCCAGTAAGAAGGAATAAACCAATCAGGCACACTTTTTTTTTTTTACTTCCAACACCCATATTCTACTCTGTGTGACCCTGCACTGATCCCCAAATAGACGACATCATAGGGAAGGGAATGAATGACAGAATTTGGCATCAGTTGGGTAGCCCTGGGCAAGTATTAATTCCTGTTTTCTATGGAAGGAAGCTGAGGTCATTAACAATGATTAAGCACCTACTGTATGTCAGGACATTGTGAAACGAACTAGGAATATGTCTTTGGTCACAGTTTAACAAGAGAGATGAACATATGCAAATTTTCCGCAGCTAGGTGTCAAGTGCATAATAGTGATATAATCGAGGCATTACTGGAGCAGAGAGGAGAAAGGATTTAACTATAGGAAGAAGGCTGAGGAGATGTGAACAGGGCTGAAGGATAGATGAGGGCCAAGGCATTCCAGGTAGAGGGCACAGAATGTGTTAGAGGCAGGTGGGCCTGGCTGGACTCATCTGGGATAGTGCTAGGAGAAAAGACTAGAAGGAAAGGTCAGAGAAAAGGGGATAAATGTACCAGGGAAAATGGAATTCTTCAATGGGTCTTTCACGGAAATATTTCAAAACAGAGATTAACACACTTAAATTTTCACTTTGGAAAGCTCACCCAGGTTGCAACAGGAAAGGTGAGTGGAGTGTGTAAGACTAGAGGTGGGAAGGCCATTCAGTAGATAAACTGGTCTCTCATAAGCAACTAGGTGAGCTCTGATGAGGGTCCAAAACTAGGCAGTGACAGTGGGGCCAAAAGAAATGGAATGGATAGGAAAGAGGTTAGAGAGGGCGACGTGAGAGAATGTGGTGATCCTTGAGATATCTGGAGTGAGAGGGGACTCACCAGCTGAAAGCAGCAGGCTGGACATCGGTTCGGCAGGAGAAGGTTTAGAAGAGCCAGTGTAGGACACAGGAAAAAGAACAGACCAGAAACAGACAAAAAGTCTAGCTCAAATTAGAAACCTGAGATGTGTGGTGGCACCACGCCCCACGGCAATGCAGGGCAAACAGGCATCAGCTGGGACTTTTCAGGGCAATGTGACAGAGGGGAAAAGGGGACATGGACTTTCAGGTACTAGCGAGAGATAGTAGGAAGCATTTTCAATGTCAGAAGTGTAACAGGTTAAAATTTGGCAAAAGACATTAAAATTTTAATAGCATACACCCTGACCCAGGAATCCTATCTATGGGAACTTATTCTATACAAATACTTGCCTATGTATGTGTACAAAGATACAAACAGTAACACAGAAAATCAACACAACATTGTTTATAACAGCAAAAAATTAGAAACAAGTGAAATGTCTATCGTAGAGCTCTGGACATGGGTCATCCACGCAAGGAAAACTAAGCGTCCGTTAGTATATGAAAAGCAGCTACGAATGGTTTGAAAATAGACTCGGGTAATCACATGTTGTTAAGCAGGGATGTTAAATAGCAGAGAAAGGCAGTAGGTATAATAATCCCGTTAAAAAAAAGGTAATTATATTCATCTATATATAACTGTTTATAGAGAAAAGTCCAAAACAATATAAAGCAAGCTACTAACAAGAATGAGGGGGAAAAAAGGAATGGGGAAAAGGTATTCACTGTTAACTTTATATGTTTCATTTGTTTTCCTTAGTTAAAACAACCATATAATAATAATTTTTAATAAAATTTATTTTTAAAAATAAAAGGGAAGTAACAGGAATGGAGAAGGTTATAAAACAATCCCAAGGAATTCTGAAGTCACCCAGGATATCAGGATTGATTCAAAAAACAAGTTGACATAGGTGAGCATTCAGTAAACAATAAAGCACTCTAGCACCCTAATACATGATTCCATATGTCTGTGTCCAAAGATCAAGTCTGGATAATTTTTGTATGCTAAGACTTGCATAGGTGGTAACAGGCTTATTTAAATAGCTAACAACTATCAGAACAAACAATTCTGCTTTTGCAAGTTGCTTCTTCCTGCGAGCAAACATTCCAGACGTGGGCAGGTGGTTCCACAGAGACATCGTGCCCAGTGAAGTCACTAACCACTTATGAACCTCATCAGCTAACTTTCAAGAGTGCACAGTTGATTTTTTCCATTGGAAGAATAACATATACCAAATTCTTTAATCAATTACATTAAAGCACAAACAAACAGATACCTGTAAGCATTAAGGTACTTGGATCTTGCAAAAAAATGACATTTAGACACATTAGAATCTTTACCTACAGATAAATCTTGGAATTTAAAAACTCATACTGAGGAGTAACCAACCTATGGTTGGTTACTCTTCAGTTGGTATCAACAGAGCTGTCAAAACAGAGTGCTCTTCCTTCCACGACCTAATACATGCACCTCATGAAAAAAAAAAAAGACATTTCAATGAGAGAGGAGGTAGGAGGAGAAAGGGGAGTGTAGACAGAGCTCACCTCACCATTGTCCAGAACAGCCATGGACGAGGTCTGACCACAGGCGATTCCTACAACCTTCTTAATATGTAAACAGTTTGTAACTTTGCGAGGAGTTGGTTGATTTGCTGTTGATCCTGATCCCACCTGGCCACAGTTGTTATAGCCCCAAGCAAATACCTACACAAGACATAGAGGAAAAAAGAAATAACGGTAAGGGTGAAAATTCTACCTCTAACTACAATAATAATCATAAAATAAAAATAAACCCACTTGACCGAGTACTTACAATGTGCTTTATATGCACTAAACCTATTTAATTTTCATAATAATTCTGGAAAGTGACTCTAGGGTAGATACTATTGTCATCACCATTTTACATATAGAAATGGAAAAACAGAGAGGTCAAGTGACTTGCTTGGGGTTCCACAGTTAGTGAGCAGTGGATGTGGAATTCAAACCCAAGTATGTGCTCTTAACCACTATGCTGTATTGCCTCTATAATTATGGCAGCTACATAAGGTTCTAAATCTGGCATCAAGAGAAAATGAAGTATATGCCACGTAAGTATCAGGGATATGAAAAATTTGCTTAACTCCTTGGCCACAAATATTCTTTTTTTCATGGAAACCTTTTGAAAGCATACTATGCTTTTCCCTGTCTCACTAGTCACCAATACTGGCCATTATGTAACCTTTCCTAATGACTTGGGACCATCGTGATTATAATTATTATCAATCATAGTTCCAGGTCATAACACAGTAATGCTCACAGACACTGAGGAGACATTTATCCCCACAGAAATGACACCAAGTTGTTAGGCTACTCTTGGTGATATTGTGTCTGAGTTCTCATTTGCCGTCAGCTCCAGGCACCTCTCCTCCTCAACTGCATCCTGCTTATTACTTTTGGTCTGTGATCTGCCAAACCTGAAAACCAGATATCTAATGGAGAAAGACACAAACAGATCTCTAAGCTAGTTAAAATCTAGTAGCAAAGATGAGAAACAACCAAAAAAATCACTTCAAGTTAATTACCAACTGATTTTATCAAACGGGAATGTGATCAGAGAAAAGAATTAGGGGAGAGGGAATATTGGCAATAGAGAAATAACTTCAACACTAGGAGAACTTCTAAGGACCCCTCCCACCCGCCTTCACTTGCCTGCAGGAAGTGGTCCTCACACAGGCCGAGTTCTGGCTTCCACAATCCCTTCTTTCCTCTGTCATAATTTTCCATCTAAATTTACATGTCTAATGCTGCCCAAGGCAACCTCAGTAAAGCCCGCTATGGGTGTCTTGAAAGAATATGTGCTACAGGTTCATCGCAAAGGTACAAAAGGAATAACCTGCAACACTTCCCTGAAAGTGGGTTCACGGGAATATCTGGTATAATAATGCAAATGTTTAGCACTATTATCCATGGTAACATATACTTAAGGTGAAAATTACCAGAAATCTCAAGTATACAACTTAGCAAGTTATAATTCCAACATTCTTCTGGCACTTCTCAAATATCTCTAGTTCCCTTGCAATGCAGCTACCTATTATTTAAAAAATAGGGACAACAGTTCCATTAACCAAGAAACAGATGAGGAAACTGGATTCTGGGGCATAAAGCCTTCATGCTAGCCCTGGCTCCAGTACATCCCAGCCACGAAATCTTGATCTCCCTGAGCTTCTTTGGTGTCTTCATCCATAATCCAGACTGCTTGGTAAAATCACTCTAATACTACTGAAGAACTTTAAACAGAGAACGAAATAATCTGATTTGTGTTTCGGAAATCACAGAAGGTGAAGAAGTAATATTGGATAGGTAGACCAATTTAAAAGCTATGGAATGAAAGAGATCATGGCAATAGTCCACGCAGATGACAAGGCCTGACCTACAGTTATGGAGATGAAGAGGAACAAATGATAGAAAAGATTAGGAGGTAAAATCAATAAGATGAGTAACTTTTCAGTTTTTTTTGGAAAATAAATGAGTGGTACAATACTACTAGAATGCTGGTAAAGTTATTTTCTATGACATCATTATATTTACTGAAAAACAAAATACACCTTAAGGAATGGGGTCATTAAAAAAAACTACAGAATACTTCCAAACACATCTAATTTGTAGTCTTAGAAAACAGCATGGGACTCAACTGTCTTAAGACTGAAGTCTACTATCATCAAAAGAGTGGTCCTCATCACATAATATAGGCTGTGTTAGAAAAAGAGTGTGTTCCCACAATGTTTTTAGCTATGCACACAGGGCTACTATGTTCACACTGTACCGAGTTCAATATGGTTATTATTTTTGTTTTAAAAACAAGGCACTTACACAACAGTCAAAAGGTAAAATCAACCCCAATATCCACTGACATATAAATGAATAAACAAATTGTGGTATATACATACAATGGAGTATTATTCAGCCTTAGAAAGGAAGGAAATTCTAACGCATACTACCACATGGATAAACCTTGAAGACATTATGCTACGTGAAAGAAGACAGTCACAAAAGGACAAATACTGTATGATTCCATTCATTAGAGGTACCTAGAGTCATCAAATTCATAGACACAGATGTAGAATGGTGACTGCCAGGGGCTGGGGGAAGAGGAGAGTTAATGTTTAATGGGTACAGAGTTTCAGTTTTACAAAATGAGAAGAGTTCTGTGGATGAATGGTGGTGATGATAACACAACAATGCAGATGTACTTAATGTCACTTAACTGTACATGTAAAAATGTTAAGATGGTAAATATTATGTGTATTTTACCACAATTTAAAAATAAAGAATGAAAGCAAGGCACTTACCTCTCCATCTGCTGCCAGAGCCATTGAATGATGTGAGCCACAAGCTACTTCAACCACTTGCTTGATCAAGAGATTAGTACAGACTTGGATGGGAGCAATGCCTTGGTTGGTTGTCCCATTCCCAAGCTGGCTATATCCATTGTGGCCCCAGGCGTAAACAACTCCATCTATACAAGATGGCCACACACAAAGAATCAGCTCCAAGAAGAAATGGCAACCCCTGTATTTTCTTCCCCAGACTTTGCACAACTCGTTTTCCAAACTTAATTTCTTTCACACTGCCCTTCCTCCCTGTAACCACTAATGAGAGGAGGGGAAAAGAGGGATGGATGAGAAAACAGGACAGATGCAAAACCATTTAAAAAAAAAAAAAAAGGACTTGGTACTAAGATAGAAAGAAGATCGGCTTTGTGGTCAGAAGTCAGCTTATATATACAAAAATCAGACCTACTGCCAAGGCTGATCTAGCTACTACTATTGCTGAATGCCCGCTACACCAGTAACAGAACCAATGCAGAGCCCTCGATACACCTGTCAAGGAGACCATCTAGCTATTTCGTAGCAAGATGACTCCAAATGGACCCATTCCAGCCTAGAAGCAGCCATCCATATTGACAAAAATCAACACATAATCTGGATATGGGGTTTCCTGAGCCTAGAGCTATCTGAGGGCTTACAGAGTATTTAATCCACTGACATAGGATCTCACAAAACAGACCATGGAACCCACTTTATAGCAAAAGAGGAGCAGCAGTGCTCACTGGTCCCGTAATACACTGCAACATCCAAAAGCTGCCTGCTGGTGAGACCAATGACAAGATGGCTTGGCACCCAGGTGACACTTGCCCAACAGTGACTGATGGTAAACAGAAATGTGCAGCAGCCATGGTCAGAGTAAAGCACGGTCAGATGCTCAAAACCCTCAAGGGTGAGAGTCTGGGTCACAGTCAGGTAAGCCACCCAAGCAGGTGCTAACCAAATGTGAAGGGAATCTAGAAGGGGTTCTAGAGGAAAATGCAGATGAGTACTAGTTGTGGCCAGGAGACCAGCTACAGTGCAGAGGGTGTAATATAATCCATTAAAGATCATCTTATAAGTTTTCCCTAGGAAAAGAGGCCCACCTGAATCTTGGAGCAGCTACACTCAAAAGATAAGAGGACATGGATCTGAGCAGTGCATGGCAGAGACCTAGTGAATGCTGTGCTGTGTCACCAGATGCCTCCCTCAGGGTTAAGGACTCCCTCCCCAGATGCTCACAGTGTACCATAAATCCTCTCCAGATCTGCCCTTGGCAATTACCTAGTTAATACACTATTTTGCTATTTGTACAATAGTATACATACATCTTTTTTCCCTTTTTACTTGATGAAGCATAGAAAAAGTGAACTCCTTCACAAGATGGTTCTTAGTCCCAATTCCTGGGGAAGCTTTCAAAGCCAATCCAGTTCAACTGGACACCAGAGTCCCCTTGCCACACTGTCTCTAATAGATCAAGCATAAAATCTTAGGATTACTTGAGGATGAAGAGATGAGCAAAATTACCCGTCGATATAACAGTGAAACAATACCAGGCTAGAAGGGAGAGTGGGGAGTGGGGAAGGGAGAGAGCATAGTAAAGCAAAGAAGCATCTTGTGAATGTCTGATCTTCAAGGAAACTCAGTTTAGCCTTCACAAACTGGACACTGGGTTGGAGAAGTGACCAGAAAAACATAATTTTACAAGCAACCTAATTTAACGTTACTTCAAAGACAAAAAAAAAAAAAAATCTACAAGTATAGGTCTGTAAGTGAAATAATAATACCAAATGAATATTGATCTTCAGAGTAGTCATCAAGTAGAGCATAGCATTAATGCAAATATTCCTGAAACACCCTTTAGAAAATACCACACAGGCCAGTAAAGCACGGAGAATTGAACGGATGTTTTTAATCTTCGTTCACTCTCCCAAATCCTCCTGAAATGAAGGTAAAGAGGAGGAAAAGGGGAAGAAATACTCAAGGACAAGAACAACAGAGAAGAAAATAAAACAGGAGAGATGTCAACAAAATTTTGGGAGCTGGAAAGCATATGGATGTGGTAAGTAACATAGCAAGCAGGCCAAAGAAGGTGACACCTACATCAGCAAAAGGGGCAGCCAATTCCAGCCCTGAAATCTCAGGAAGGCCCAGAAATTGGAGGGACTGGAGACTGTGGGAGATGCAAGGGCAGGGTACAACCGAAAAGAGAAGCAATTAGACCTCAAATCCTCGTCCTTTTTCTATGAGGTCAGGCAACTACCCCTCCCCAAGCCTGGAAAAAGGTAAGAGACATAGAGCATTTACTTGCTGTGAATTTCTAATAGTAATGGCACTGCGGCCCAACTTTTCCCTTACCCAAACCTGCTTCTCTCCCTTCCCCAACAATACACAACAAAGAAAATACGACAAGCTCAGAGAAAATAATCCGGAGAGGCCCTGAAAGCAGCAGTTAGGCATCGTGAGAAAAACAGAACTGGAAGTCCATAGATTGAATACTAAGATCCCTGCCCTTCCCTTGCTCAGCATCCAGAGAGCTGGCAAAAACAAAACAAAACAAAACATATCCCAGATCAGGAAACTGGAAGATTCCACCCTACAGAAATTCATACGCTAATGTGGAGAACATCCCGAATGAACAATTATTATCTCCCTAAAGTGAAGCTCAGTATTTGGCAAGTCTCACCCATGGACACAGAATTCCCAATAGGTATATTATCACCTGGCTCTTACCTATGAACAAGTGTCCAAGGATCATCAAACTTTTAATACTTTTTACTTAAAAGTCAGAAATCAGAAAAACAGGCCAAGATGGCATAGAAGCTAGATGCCTTGAACACCTCCTCTCGCGACCACACCAAAATTACAAGGACTCTATAGAGCAACCATAACTTGGAGTCGCCTGAGGTCTGGCTGAACAGAAGTCCTACAACTGGGGACATACATAAGAAGATGGTAGGAGGGGCAGAGATGGAAAATGGCAGGTCCCACAACCACATGTGGTGGTTGAGAATTGGGAGGGTTATCTTGGCTGGAGAGCCCCCTCCCATTCCTTAGGAGCGAGGGGTCCCAGCCCCACACTGGGCTCCCCAGCCCAAGGTTCCAGTGCCAGGAAGAGAAGTCTCCACAGCCTTTGGCTGTGAAAATCAGTGGAGGTTGCAACTGAGACAGAGGGCAGTGGGAGTCACAAACATTCCTCCTAAAGGGCCCAGGCCCATATTTCCTCCTGATGGATTCACTCGCTCTGAGCTCCAGTGCTGGGGCAGCTGCTCGAGGAGTGCCAGGGACATACAGGGAGGTGCTGAGCTCTCAGGCTTCAAGGTGAGGACTGGAGGGGTGGCTTTCTCCCAGACAGAAGTGCTGGCAGCATCCATTGTTCCTTGGTTGAGCCCTTACCCATGCACTGCGCAGATGCAGGCAGCCATCCCCACCTGAGTCTCAATCAACCTCAACGAACCTGGATAACACAGGTCGTCCTGCCCAGGTGATTCCCTGAGACTCCACCTCTCTCAACTCGCAGGCCCACCCAAGCTGCCTCCAGTGATTTATTCCACACAAATGGCCTGGCTCAGCTCAGGTTGAGGACTTTCTCAAAATCTCTCAAAGGCTCACAAACTCATTAAAGAAGCACTTGGCCTCAGCGTGCCCAGTATCTCTTGTTGAGCAGCCTCAAGCCCTGCACTAGCACCTACTGGCCTTGGTTTCTGGCTTAGCCTCTCGTCTTAGCCAAGTATGGGTGGCAGACATCTGCAGATTGCTTGGTGAGTCTTACCAGGTGGCCCCAGAGGTGTACAGGCTGTGTCTGAACCTGGCCTACAGCTGGGCCTCTCACAAGAGGCCCTTGGGCCCACACACCCAATGGCCTGCTTTGACCAGCGATGGAAATGGAGCACCACCTAGGGCTGCATCTGAGGAGGACACACCTGAAGGGCAGCCTGGGCAGGCAACAGAGCCCTGGTAAAGTGAATCCTGCTCTGTAGGATCTGCAGGCAGACCCGTCCTCACAACCAATCAGCCCAAGGGTCAATCCTTCCCTTGGTTGCAAACAGCAACCAAGGCTCCATTACAACATGAGATCACACTCAACCCACAAAAGGAAAATATCTTTGAGCACCCTGCTCAGGTTACCAGGGAAGACTGTGCCACTGGACCCCCAGGACACCTACAACATAAAGCCACTCTACTAAGACCAGGAAACTCAGGAGTCCTACCTAATACATAGAAACAAACATAGAAAGACAACCAAAATGGGGAGACAAAGAAACATGTCCCACACTTTAATGTTCTTTAAAACAGAACAATGCTCCAGAAAAAGAATTCACCAAAATGGAGACAAGCAATCTACCAGATGCAGAGTTCAAAAAACTAGTTATCGGGAATCTACCAGATGCAGAGTTCAAAAAACTAGTTATCAGGATGCTTGAGGAACTCAGGGGAAGAGTAAATGAACTCAGAACTTTAACAAAGAGAGAGAAAACATAAAAACGGAGATAGAAAACATAACAGGGAATCAGTCAGAAATGAAGAATACAATATCTGAGATGAAGAGTACATTAGAGGGAATCAACAGAATGGTTGAAGTGGAGGATCAAATCACCAATATAGGGGATGGTAGTGGAGGACACTCAATCAGAATGGCAATAAAAAAAACAGAATCCAAAAACATGAAGATAGTTTATGGAGTGTCTGGGATGACATCAAGCATAACAATGTTCGCATCACAGAGGTGCCAGAGGAGGAGAGAGAGAGCAAGAAACTGAAAACCTCTTTCAAGAAATAATGACTGAGAAGTTCCCTAACCTGGTGAAGGAAATAGACATACAAGCTCAGGAAGTACAGAGAGTACCAAACAAGATGAACCCAAAGAGACCCACACCAAGACATATCATAATTAAAATGCCAAAGTTTGAATACAAAGAGAATCTTAAAAGCAGCAAGAAAAAAGCAATTAGTTACCCACAAGGGAGCTCCCATAAGACTGTCAGACAATTTCTCAACAGAAGCTTTGCATGCAGAGAGGAATTGACACAAAATATTCAAAGTGATGACACGCAAGACCCTACAACCAGATTACTCTAAAGGAGTTCATCATCACCAAGCCAGTATTACAGGAAATGTTGGAGGGACTTCTTTAAGAGGAAGAAAAAAAATATATATCAAAAATATAAACAAAAAATGGCAATAACTACATATCTATCAATAAGTAGTTAAAATGAAAAAGAAATGCTCCAGTCAAAAGATAGGGTGGCTGAATGGATAAGAAAGCAAGATCCTTATATAGGCTGCTTACAAGAGACCCACTTCAGATAAAAGACACACCAGACTAAAAGTAAAGGGATGGAAAAAAATATTTCATGATGGACCTGCAGGGTGTTGTACTGAGTAGAGTAAGTCAGATAGAAAAAGACAAATGCCATATGATTTCACGTATGTTTAGAATCTAAAGAACAAAATAAACAACAACAACAAAAACAAAACAGAAGAACTCATAGATACAGAGAACATTTTGAGAGGTATCAGATGGAAGGGGGTTTAGAGGATTAAGTGAAAAGGGGGAAAAGGATTAAGAAGTTCAAAATGGTAGTTACAAAACAGTCATGGAGGTATAAAGGACAGCATAAGGAATATAGTCAATAATATTGTTATAACTATGTACAGTGTCAGATGGGTACTAGATTTATTGGGGAGATCACTTCATGAAATATATAGATGTCTAATCACTATGTTGTACACCTTAAACTAATATAATATTGTATGCCAACTATAAATGAAAAATAAAAAAAGTATTTAAAAAACAGTGTGATGGGAAGATGCTAGGTTTTCTATTTTAATAATATGCAATATAGATAACAAAATTCATAGTAAAAGAACTGTAAAGATAAATATGAAGCTATTTACTATGCATTGCCTCTGGGGTCTTTCATATTTTACCCAATATGGTTCTATATTGTGCTAAAATCTTGTATGAAAATGTAATCATGTATCACTTGCATAATAAAGAAGTTTCAAATCAAAAAATAAAAATAAAACACCAAAAGTTAAAAAAAAAGAAACCATAACAAAGAGAAACAAGAAATTTGAGAGAAAAAAAGAAACAATGCAGAGAACAGAAAATAATTTTTAAATACCTATAATTAAAACAGCGTCAAAGATAAGATATTGAATTCATGAAACAAGAATAGGAGGGTCTAGAAAAGAACATTTAGAGCAAGGATCTCCAAACCCCAGGCCACGGACTAGTACTGGTCTGTGGCCTGTCAGGAACTGGGCCACAAAGCAGGAAGTGAGCAGCAGGCAAGTGAGCAAAACTTCATCTGTATTTGCAGCTGCTCCCCAGCGCAAGCATCACCGCCTCAGCTCCACCTCAGATCATCAGGCATTAGATTCTCATAAAAACACTGGTCTCTGGTGCCAAAGAGGTTAGGGACCACTGATTTAGAGAATGTGGAAATGTAACAATAGAAATGTTAAAATTTGACACAAAGGTAGTATGATAAGTTGAAGAAATTTCCCAGAAAGTAGAATTTCTAACTTCTAAAAAAGATTCCAGAAAGAAGAGACTAGAGAAAACAATGAAGGGAAATTATTCATGAAATAGTATATGAAAATTTTCTAGAAACAAAGGAATTTCCAAATTGAAGGACTAATAGAATGACCAATAAAATAAATTAAAAATTACCCGCACCAACCAGAGTATATAACTGTGGTTATTTCAGAACACTCGAAATAAAAATAAAAGAGGCCCTTAAAGAGGAAAAATCAATAAGATGCAAAATAGCAAAAGTCAGAATGGCATCAGCTACCCTTGAAACTTGAAAGGTGCAATGACTTCAAAATTCTGAGGAAATATGATACCTAGTTAGGAATTCTAAACTCCGCCAAACCACAGATCAATTGCAAGAGTAAAATAAAGACATTTTAAGACAGGGTCTCAAAGATTTCTCTCACACCCCTTTCCTTGGGAAGCTACTAGAGAATATGTTTCGCCAAAATGAAGGTATAAGCCAAGAAGAATTATAGGACACAAAGAATAGGGGATCCAGAGAGAACAAAGGTAAGGGAACTTCCAAAGACGATGGTAAAGTGAAGTTCAAGGCTGACAGCGGTACAGCAGGCCTAGAACGACCAGTCCGGGCTGCAGCAGTGGGACAGAGAGCTCCAGAGATGACTTGATATGCTCAGATGTACTGAGAAGCAATACTGCAAAAGAGTTTGGGCATATGTTAATGATAGATGTATAGAAAAGTAAGTAAACGAACCCCAGGAAAACAAACAGTTGTACAAGAAAGGAGATGGCTCAGCTATAAATAATATTTATGAGTCCTAATAATATAAACGCTGAATACTGATGTCACCAAAACAGTGATATCACTATACTGAAAGGATAAAGGGAGGGAAAGTAGGGGAAAGAGCTAAATTCTATCTGCCATTATAAAAAGTCAAGGGATAATACCTGAAAAAATTAAAAGTGGTTCCTTCTGAAGAAGAGTTTCTAAGACTGAGGACAGGGAAGACAGAAGTTTTTTACTAAAAGCCGTAAACTACTTGAAAATTTAAAGTTTTAAGTTGTTTTAAAACTATGTGATTGTAAAACATATAAGATACGCATGAATATATGTATTTACATGTATTGGTACATAAATACGCACAGCGTGTTTAATGTATATTGTATACTTGCATAATATAATGATCAAAATTGAATTAAAAACAAAAAAACAGTTATTTATATTTTTACTTTGTTTGTTTATATTTATATCTTAATTGTAACACTCAACATAGGTAAAACTGTATTATCTGGATGCTAAAAATAATTCCAAAAAAAGAGTTATAAATTCCTAAGATCATCACTTTGAAGAAAACCAAAAATTTGAATGTATATGTTTTAGTATGTTTGCTCTAAAAAACTGCCTCAGTAATTTATGGTGAGAAATCAATCACCAGTTAAAGTTGATATGTGTCAGGAAAAAATTAAATCCTTAGGTCACAATGGATGACAGGTTGAACCAGTTGGCAAAGCTTTAACTGCTTGAAAGAGCCAGTGTGATGCCAAAAGGCATGATTACACAATGCTGAAGTGACATAATCACCTCATTATGCTCAACGCCAGTTAGACTCTTACTAGACAATCACGCTCAGGATCTCTGGATCTCACAGTTTCAGAAAGATGCAGATAACTTAGCGTGGATTCAGGTATGAGTTAAAAACAATTGAAAAGCTAAAGCTCAATACGAAGATCTAGAGCAACATCCAAGGAAGCTCCTAGTCTGGAGAATGAAAGGCAGGGGAGCAAACTGTCTCCCAAACGCCACTCTACAGGATCACCCAACAAAAAAGCTGAGGACCTCTGCTAGAGAAAGAGCGAAAACAAGAGCTAACGTGCCTAAAGTGTGAAGGGAAGAACTTAGGTTATAAATAACATTTTCAGAGACTTCTTGTTGCCCACAGCGGAGATAAATGGTCAAAGATGAATGCACAATCTTCTTTAGTGACCTCGGGGAGGCGGAGAGAAAAAGGAGAGGAATCTGTCCCACATTCTTTCCACATGGCACCAACAAGAATGCCAAAGAATAAACTAAAATGTCTTGAATTCAAGGTTCAGGAGCTACAAAAAGAATGGAAAATCAGTTTTCTCTGTTTAAAAAAATGTACCAAGTCAAACCTGAAAGGTCCCTTGTTACCGCAAATTCACTGAAAAATTAAGTTGGAAGAAGCACTTCATTTGCTATATCTAATCTTCCACAACTTTAAATAAGTAGCCTCCAACTTTGCTTAATTTGCAAGTCATCCTATGGCTGGCTGTTCCAGAGTTAGTCTGAAGTGTAAAACTTTTACCCTTCAGAAATTAAGAGACAAACCATTAGACATTAATTATTTGATCCAGCTCTACCTTAGTTTAGAATTAACTGCTCAATTTCCCATGAACTGAAAAGCTGGAATTGCGCCCTCTTTACCTTCAGTGCTGAGAAGAACATGTGGTCCACTCCCATAACTAAGGCTTTTAATCTTCTTTCCACATAAGGCTTCTAACTTCTTGGGTACGAGTGTGCTCTGGCTATCTCCAGTTCCTAGACAGTTACTATAGTTCATTCCAAACACAAAGACCTGACGAACAAATACAAAGACTTGAGTCGTTTGGCTTAAAATAACACAAAGAGTCCCTTATTCGCTCTGAAAATAAGACACAATCCAGTTCAGTTTGACAGCTCAGTCTATAGGAAGAGACTGAAAAGGCTGTGAAGAAAAATTCAACCTCTGCCGACAATACTTAAGTTTTAGCATATTTGGCTATACCATCAAACCCAGAGTAGTATGGGGTGGAGTGGTATTGAATCAAGAAACTGAAAGAAAAAACAAATTATATCAAAGACTGTCTTCTTGAATTTCAGGTTCTCTTATCCCCTACATTTTCTCAGTCTTCAAACTGCATACTTCTTAAAGCTCAATCCCAAAATAAGTCCTAAAATTAAACTCCGGACTTTGATTCTTACCTCGTCATTGTCAGTAACATACAGTGCTTCATTGGCTGAGTTGCCAAAGACACATGCTTTCCGAATGGATGCAATTTCTTGAGGTGAGAGCAAAGTGAAGATCGGCCACTTTCCTACATCTACCATGACTCTGGCTTCAAGCAAGTCCTATAGATAAGCTGGCATCTCTGCTGTAACAAACAGAAAGGATTCCAAGAAAAAAATTAAATACCCATTAAAGAAAAGACACTTAATAAATGGAAATGAACGGTAATTCCTGAATAAACTACCCACCTTGGTTAAATAGACTGCTCGCTTTCCTCAGGAATGTGTTTAATCCTTCCTCCACCTTCAGACTTAGGCCTTCTCCTGTAATGGGAGGAAAACTTGCTAGAACCAGTTGTTGGTCTTGCACACTTAAAAGTCAGTGCTTATGTGTTACATACATGCTTATGTGCAAGCAGACAGCATATAATGGAGGCAGGACATGCAAACGATGAAACCAGGGTCTCTCATCAGGTATTTTTTCTCCCCAAGTATTGAAATAAAGTTAAAGGTTATAATACTAGTTTGTGTAAGATAGTTAATTCTCTACTTAGGGAGGGAGGGAAGAAGAGAGGGAGTTACAAAAATCAGAATCATTATCTCTACCGTCCCACTCTCCTACTACCACCACCAGAACGCACTAAAAGACCCCCGCCCCTTGTAGAAAATCACTGTCACACCAAGCCACTGTTTAAGGATGGGAATGGGACACCCCTCAAATAGTCTAGAGTAGTAAAAAAATTAAGAAGCACTAGCCTGAGATTTACTAGGTGAAACCTTAAATTAAATTATATTCTCGTCCTAATTTATATGACATTTCCTACATGTATACAGACCATATTTCATTTCACATTGAGAAAAGCTATCATATGAACAAGGATAAGGCAATTCACCCTAATCCTGCTGTTAAATCTGATGACTACAGCCTTCATGAAAGTAGCATTTAGCTTAAATGGTACCCCCCGAAAAGTAGAAAAATGTATGAATTTCCATGCAATTCTAAACTTGATCTGTCTAAGGAGTTTTACACAAATATTCCTGGTCATGGCTCCAATTCTTCTAGGGTTAAAAAGTATTTCTAGAAATTCCAAGGGGTTGCCTTATTGTGCCAACTTAATTTCCATTCTGGCTCTCACCTCTGAAAACTGAAATAGAATCAAACAGTTGATTCAACCAGGGCTTCCTAATGAGGTACAGAACTCTTGAAGTTCCTTCCTACTCACCCTCTTCTCAGACCTCTAAAAATAGCTGAGAGAGGCAGGCTCAAGACCAAGGTCTTTTTCTGGCTCCAGCACCTATGACAGCATCTATAAAGTGAGCCCCAGGGCATACTTAGCCAAGGCCTCGGTTTCCACCACCCAGGGAAATTTTCCCCACCAGTACAAATTGGATGACAAGGATGAGGTGCCCGTTATGCCCCAAGTATCACACCACAGGTTCAGTGAGCTTCAACACCATCAGGACAGGCTGCTCCTTATCACCGCATAACCAGAATCCAGGAATGACATTTGAATGTTCTGAAAATTGTGTGTGCATAGGGTGTGTGTGTGTGTGTGTGTGTGTGTGTGTGTGTGTGTGTGTGTGTACAGGTAAAAGATTTGGGGAAGGGTAAAAACTAATACATAAACATGTTAAAAATTTTTGTTTCAAATGGTACGATAGAGTATGGGAAAGCAAGTCTCCGTGCCCTCTCTTCCAGACCCTCTCCTCAAAGGCAACCACTCTCGTCATTGTTTTAATTCCTTCCAGAGATAGTGCATTATATTTGTGTGTGTGGAAGCTTTTCTCCACACAGCACATCTTGGAAATCATTCTATATTAGAACATGTAGACCTACTTCATTTATTTTCAATGGTACTAGAGGGCATTCTATTACATCCATTTAACAATGTACCTGTTTTCACTGAGATGTGTTTTAAGTCACTTGCAGTCTTTTGTAACATGAACCATACCACAATTACTGTTTGCATATATTATTGTAAATACATGTCTTTTTGTGTACATAAACTTCTTAAACTCTTAGAAATAGAATTGCCAGGTCAGAGTCCAATAGCAATTTCACCTTTAATCACTTTTTTAAATTGTCCTCTACTGAAGTAGTACCAATATATAAAACCACCATCAATGTATGGCAGCATCTGTTTACCCACACCCTTACTACACAGTATATTATTATGGTATCTCAGTTTTGTTTAAACTTTAATTTCTCTTATGATGAGTGAAGCTGGCATCACTTTTAGAAATAATCACACTAAGAACAACAATAACAAATAACACTTCTTGAGCATTATGTGCCAAGCACTGTTCTAAATATTTTACACTTGTTAATTTATTTAATCATCACTTTATAGACAAGGAAACAGGCAAAGAGATATTAAGGATTCAAGCAAGGATATCTGGCTTTCCTCTGGGAAAAAGGGTTATTGCAGCAGCTTCTCAGGCCTGATTCCACCAGCTTTTGAGCCCCTGACAGCATGTGTGCATGGGAGAATGCACTTCTCAGACCACATGCAATTGAGAATGTCATGTGGTTATTAGCCTATGTCCATCATAAAGTTAATTCCAGTCAAGATGTGCTCACCTCCCTCCATGACCACATCAAAATTACAACTAAATTACAGAACAATCACCCTGGAGAAGTAACTGAAGGCTAGCTAAACAGAACTCCTATAACTAAGGATTTAAAGAAGAAGCCACATTGCTTGATCCAGTCAAGATGACACAGTAGCTAAATGCTATGCTTGCCTCCTCTCATGACCACATCAAAATTGCAACTAAACTACAGAACAGCCATCTCTAAAGTCTAGCTAAAGAGAAGTCCTATAACTGAGGACATACAGAAGCCACATGGAGACTGGCAGGAGGGGCAGAGATGCAGGATGAACTGATCGCACACCCATGTGCGGTGGTTAAAAATGGGGAGGGCTATTACAGCTGAGGAGATTCTCCCCAAGGAGAGAGAGGTCCTTGCTCCACACCAGGCTCCTCAACCCAGGATTCCAGAGCCAGGAAGAGAAGTCTCCATAGCTTCTGGCTGTGAAAACTAACAGAGATTGTGGGTAAGTGAGATGGAGATCACGTGGAGTCCCAGATATTCCTCTTAAAGGGCCCATGAATGGACTTCCTCACTGATGGACTCACCTGCTCTGAGTTCCAGACCTGGGGCAGCAGCTCAAAGGGAGCCAGAGACATACGAGGAGAAACTGAATTGTCTGGCTTCAGGGTGACAGCTGAAGGGGCAGCTTTTTCCAAGACAGAAGTACTGGCAGAATCCGCTGTTCATTTGTTGAACCCTCCCCCCACACAGCCGCAGATGCAAGTGGACACTATATCTCAGTCTCTGTCACTGTTCACCCTGCTCTGGTAATTCCTGAAGACCTCACCTCACCCAACTTGTGAGCCCACCCAAGCTATTTCCACTGGCTTTTCCATACAAATGATTGTCCTAGATAATGCTATGAACTGTCTCAAAATCTCTCAAAGGTTCTCAAACCCCAGACAAGCATCATTTGGCCTCAGCGTGCCACGAACCTCTTACTAAACAGTCCCAGGCCAGACACTAGCAATCATCTGCAGATCACTTTGTAGCTCAAACCAAGTGACCCCAGACAGTCAGAGACAGCGGCTGACCTTGGCCTGCAATGGAGTTACTCCTAAGAGGTCCCAGAACCAACACACCTAGTGGCCAGCTTTAGACCACACCAGACACCACTCAACCACCTCCAAAAATGACACACGAATAGGGCGGATGGGGCAGGCACCAGAGCCCAGCTAAAGTGAATCCTGTTTTATGTGGTCAGCCTCTGCATAACAGCTCCTCCAGCATAATAACAGCCAGTCCTCACAACCACTCAGCCTGAGGGTCAGTCACTCCCACTGACATGCAAACAACAACCAAGGCTCAACACAAGGAACACATGCAGAGCACCCGGCTCAGGTGACCAAGGAGACTATGCAAGTCTCCACAGGACATCTACTACATAAGGCCACTGGGAGACACAGTAGCTCTACCTAACACATAGAAAAAAACACAAGGAGGCAGCCAAAATGAGACAAAGAAACATGTCCCAAATGAAAGAATAGAACTCCAGAAAAATAACTAAACAACAGAGACAAGCAATCTATGATGTGCAGAGTTCAAAACACTAGTTATAAGGATGTTCTCAGTGAGAGATAAGAACACAAAAACAGAAAACAGAAAAAAAAGCCAGAAATAACACAAAAACTGAAATGAAGAATACATTAGAAGGAATCAACGGTAGATTAGATGAAGCAGAAGGCTGAATCAGCAATTTGGAAGGTAAGATAGCAGAAAACACCCAATCAGAACAGCAACAAGAAAAAAGAATCCAACGGGAGAGGAAAAAATGGCATAGGTGATAGAGCCTCTGTTCATCCGTCTTGTGAACAAATCAAAGTTGTGACAGACACAAGGAGCAAACAGCAAGGAAAATCACCTGGGATCTAGATGAACAAGCCTTACAACTAGGGAGAGAAGTAAGAAATCACCCTGCAACAGGAGGAGGTAGGACAGGGCGAGGACACACACAAGGCTGCCTGGTCTTGAGTAGTTGAGTGGGACAGAAGTCACGGCAACGGCAGCTGCAGACGCCTCTTAAAGGGGCCAGTCCGCGACCGAACTTTCGGGTGATGGACCTGCTCGCTCTGAGCACCAGCTCTGGGTTGGCTGCTCCAAGGGCACCAGGGACTTACAGAGGGACACTGAGTTGTAGGAGTGAGGGCCAGAAGCGAGGCAAGGCTCACTCTGTACAGAAGTACCAGCAATATCCACTATTCTTCTGTTGAGACCTCCCCCATCCTAGTGCGCAGACTCAGCACCACCATAGTTGAGACATCATCAAACTGGATAATAGAGGTTGCTCCGCCCAGAGGATTCCCTGAAACTCTGCCTCTCCCAACTCAAGGCCCTACCCAAGCCACTTCCAAATGTATCCTCGGTGAGTCAGGTGCCTCTTGTTGAGCAGCGCCTGACTGATACTGGTGGCAGCTGACCACAGTTTCTGGTGTAACCTGTTGAGGCAACTATAAGTACAGCATCTGTGGACTGCTTGCTGAATCTTAACAAGTGGCCCCAGAGGGGCAGAGGCTGGGGCTAAATTTGTCCTACAGATGAATCCCTCTCAGGACTGTGCCACAGGACACCTACAAATCCACACTAATATGACCGGGAGACTTAAAGCTTTGCTTAGTAAACAAAATCAGATGCAGAAAGGCAGCCAAAATGGGAAGACAAAGAAGCAGAAACCATATACAAGAATGGAACAGAGATCTAGGAATAATGGAATCAAGCAATCTTACAGATGCCGAGTGCAAAACACTGGTTATAAAAGATGCTTAATGAACTTAGGGGAAGATGAATTCAGTGAGAACTTTAACAAAGAGATAAAAAACATAAAAATGAAAATGGAAATTATAAAAGGGAACCAATCATAAATGAAGAATGCATTATCTGAAATGAAAAGTATAGTAAATGGAATAAAAGGAGTGAATAAAGAAGATCGAAAGATGTATATAGACACTATTAAATGTAAAAATATCTATGCCATACAGGTACTGGAAGGAAAACAAGACACTCAAGACCTATTTGAAGAAATAATGATGGAAAACTTTCCTTACCTGTTGAAGGAAACAGACATACAACCCCGGGAAGCTCAGAGAGTCTCAAAAACCAGGAACCCAAAGAGGCCCACACCAAGACACATCATAATTAAAATGTCAAAATGTCACCATAAAATAAATAAATAAATAAATAAACAGATAGATAGATAGATAGATAAAATGCCAAAAGTTAATTACAAAGAGAATCTTAAAAGCAGCAAGAGAAAAGCAGTTAGTTACCTACAAGGGAGTACCCATAAGACTGGCAGCTGATTTCTCCAAAGAAAATATGCAGAACAGAAGGGCTTGGCACAAAATATTCGACGTGATGAAGGACAGATAAAGAGCTTCCCAGACAAATATAAGCTAAAGGAATTTATCACTACCACCCAGAATTACAGGAAATGTTGGAGGGACTTCTTTAAGAAGAAAAAATATGTATCAAAAACAGGAATAAAGAATGGTAATAACTACATTCGTATCAACACATACATCAAATGGAAAAGAATTAAGTGCTCCAACCAAAAGACAGAGTGGCTGAATGGATGAGAAAACAAGACCCCAACATATGCTGCCTATAAGAGACTCACTTCAGATTAAGACACACACAGACTAAAAGGAAAGGGATGGAAACAGATATTGCCTTGATGGACCTGGAGGGTATTGTGCTCAATAAAATGGGAAGGATAGAGAAAGACAAATATCTCATGATTTCACATACATGTGAATCTAAAGAACAAATAAATAACAACAACAAAGCAGAAATAAACTCATAGATACAGAGAATATTGAAGGCTAATAGATGGGAGGGAGATTGGGAGGGACAGCAAAAAAAGGCAAAGAGATTAAGAGGTACAAATGGATAGTTGCAGAATAGACATGGAGATGTAGAGTGTACCATAGGGAAGATGGTTAATAATGTTTTAATAAATACATAAGGGAGAGAGGGGACTAGATTTAGTGGAGTGATCACTTCGCTAGTTATGTGGATCTCTGATTACTATGCTGTACAATTGAAACTGGTATATTATCATATGCCAACTATAATTGAAAAAATTCACTGAATTGTACGATGTTAATACAAACAACTGTTTATTATATTTTAATAAAGATGAGGGAAAAAAGAAAAAGAATCTAAAAAAATGAGGATAATTTACAGCAGTCTCCAACCTTTTGGCACTAGGGACTGGTGTTCTCATGAGAATCTAATGCCTGATGATCTGAGGCGGAGCTGAGGCAGTGATGCTAGCACTGGGGAGCGGCTGCAAACACAGATGAAGCTTTGCTCACTCACCTGCCACTCACTTCCTGCTGTGCAGCTCCGTTCCTAACAGGTCACGGACCAGTACCAGTCTGCAGCCTAGGTACTGGGGACTCCTGGTATAAAGGGCCTCTGGGCCTCTGGTACATCAGGTGTACTGACTATTGTACCACAGGGATACCGGAAGAAGAGAAAGAGCAAGGAATTGAAAATCCTATTTGAAGAACTAATGACAGAAAACTTCTCCAACTTGGAGAAGAAAACAGACATACAAGTCCAGGAAGCACACAGAGTCCCAAACAAGATGAACCCAAAGAGGCCCACGTCAAGACACCTTGTAATTAAAATGCCAAAGGTTAATGACAGCGAATCTTAAAAGCAGCAAGAAAAAAACAATTACTACAAGAGAGCTCCCATAAGACTGTTGGCTGATTTCTCAACAGAAATTTTGCGGGCCAGAAAGGATTGGCATGAAATATTCAAAGTGATAAAAAACAAGGACCTGCAACCAAGACTACCCAGCAAGGCTATCATTTAAAGACAAGAAAAAGCTAAAGGAGTTCATCACCAACAAACCAGTATTACGAGAAATGTTAAAAGGATTTCTTTAAGACAAGAAAGGAAAAAGAAAGATCATAAATATGAGTGATAAAATGGCAATAACTGCATACCTACCAATGATCACTTTAAATGTAAATGGATTAAATGCTCCAATCAAAAGATATAGGGTGGCTGAATGGAAAAGAAAACAAGACCCACATAAATGCTGTCTACAAAAGACCTACATCAGACAGAAAGATACGTGCAGACTGAATGTAAGGAGGCAGTGGGGGGAAGACACTTCATGCAAAAATAATAGAAAAAAACATCTGGGGTAGCAATAGTTATATTGGACAAAACAGACTTTAAAACAAAGGTTGTAACAAGAGACAAAGAGGGACATTTCATAATGATAAAGGGATCAATCCAATAAGAAGATATAACCCTTGTAAACATTTATGCACCCAACGTAAGAGCACCTAAATATATAATGCAAATATTGACAAACATAAAGGGAGAGATCAACTCTAATACAATAACTGTAGGGGACTTTAACACCCTATTACATCTTAAGTACACATAGAACATATTCCAGAATAGACAACATATTAGCCTCGATAATTTTAAGAAGACTGAAATCACATCAAGCATTTCCTCTGATCACAATGGTATGAAACCAAAAATCAATTACAAGAAAATTGAAAAACACACACAAAAAAATAGAGGCTAAATAACAATATGGAGGCTACTAAACAATAAATGGGTTAACAACGAGATAAAGGAAGAATTCAAAAGATACCTTGAGACAAATAAAAATGAAAACACAGTGACCCCAAGTCTATAGGACATAGCCAAAGCAGTTCTATCAGGAAAATTCATAGCAACATAGGCCTACTGCAAGAAACAAGAAGATCCTCAAATAAACAATCTAACCTCACACCTAATGGAACTAGAAAAAGAACAAACAAAGCCCAAAGTGAGGAGAACAAAGGAAATAATGAAGATCAGAGCAGAAATAACAAAAGAGTCTAAAAAAAATCACGAAAATGAACAAAACCAAGAGCTGGTTCTTTGAAAGATAAACAAAATTGACTCATCAAGAAAGAGAGAGGACCCAAATAAATAAAATCAGAAATGAAAGAGGTGACAACTGACACCACAGAAATACAAATGATTATAAGAAAATACTAATAACCATTATATGCCTACAAATTGGATGGTCTGGAATGGATAAATTCCTAGAAACATATTACTCTTCCAAGACTGAATCAAGAAGAAACACAAAATCTGAACAGCCCAATAACCACAACTAAAATCAAATCGGTAATCAAAAAACTCCCAACAACAAAAGGCCTAGACTGAATGGCTTCATAGGTGAATTTTACCAAACATTCAAAGAATTAACAGCTATCCTCCTTAAATTATTCCAAAAACTCAAGAGGAGGAAAGGCTCCCAAGCTCATTTTACGAGGCCAGCAGTACCATCAAGTTGGATTTATTCCTGAGATGCAAGGTTGCTTCAGAATCCACAAATCAATTAATGTGATACACCACAAAGACAAAATGAAGGATAAAAATCAGATAATCCTATCAATAAATGCAGAAAAAGAATTTGACAAAATCCAACATCCATTTAAGATAAAAACTCTCAGCAAAGTGGGAATAGAATGCAATTAAGGCCATATAAGACAAATCCACAGCTAACATTCTCAATGAGGAAAAGCTAAAAGCATTTTCCTTAAGATCGGGAACAAGACAAAGGTGTTCACTTTCACCACTTTTATTAAACATAGTATTAGAAGTCCCAGCCACAGCAATCAGACAAAAATAAAAGGCATCCAAATTGGAAAGGAAGAAGTAAAACAGTCATTATTTGCAGATGACATGATAATATAGAGAACGCTAAAGATTCCGCTAAAAATCTATTAGAACTGATAAATGAATTCAGAAATTAATATTCAGAAATCGGTCGCATTTTATACACCAATGACAGAAAGAGAAACTAAGAAAACAATCTCATTTGCAATTGTATCAAAACAATACAATATCTAGGAATAAATTTAACCAAGGAGGTAAAAGGCCTGTACTTGGAAAGTTATAAGTCACTGAAGAAAGAAATTAAAGCAAATACAAATAAATGGAAGAATGTACTATGCTCATAGATAGGAAGGATTAACATCATTAAAATGTCTATACTACTCAAAGCAATCTATAGATTAAATGCCATCCCTATCAAAATACTAATGGTATTTTTCACAGAACTAGAGTAAATAATACTAAAATTTATGTGGAATCATAAAAGTACCCAAATAGCCACAGTAATCTTGAGAAAGAACAAGCTATAGTAATCAAAACAGCATGGTACTGGCATAAAAAGAGACACTTAGAGCAATGGAATAGAATAGAGAGCCCAGAAATAAACTCACACCTATATGGTCAAATAATCTATGACAAAGGAAGTAAGAATATACAATGGGGTAAAGACAGTCTCTTCAATAAGTGGTGTTGGAAAAACTGGATAGATACATGCAAAAAAAATAAAACTAGGGCATTTTCTTACATCATATACAAGAATAAACTCAAAATGAATTAGATTTACATGTAAGACCCCATTTCATAAAACTCCTAAAAGAAAACATAAGCAGTACACTCTTTGGCCCTGATCTTAGTAATATTTTTTGGATATATTTCCTCAGACAAGGGAAACGAAAGAAAAAATAAACAAATGAGACTACATTAAATTAAAATGTTTTTCCAATTCAAAGGAAACCATCAACAAAACGAAAAGAGAACCTATTGAATGAGAGAAGATATTTGCCAATGATACATCTGATAAGGGGTTAATAACCAAAATTTATAAAGAACTCACACAACTTAACACCAAAAACAAACAAACAAACAAACTAATCAAAAAATGATGGCAGAGGACCTGAATACACATTTCTCCAAATAGGACATACATATGACCAATAGACGTAAGAAAAAATGCTCAACGTCGCTAATCATCAAAGAAACGCAAATTAAAACAATTTTGCCACACGTCAGAATGGCTATCATCAATACATCAACAACCAACAAGTATTGGCAAAGATATGGAGAAAAGGGAACCTTCATACACTGTTGGTGGGATTGCAAATTGGTGCAACCACTATGGAAAACAGTATGTAGGTTCCTCAAAAACTTAAAAATAGAACTACCATATGACCCAGCAATTCTTCTTCTGGGTATTTATCTGAAGAAATCCAAAATACTAATTTGAAATGATATATGCATCCCTATGTTCACTGCAGCATTATTTACAATTGCCAAGATACAGAAGCAACCTAAGTGTCGATCAATAGATGATTAGATAAAGATGAGATGCATATATACAATGCAATAGTACTCAGCCATAAAAAAAGAATGAAATCTTACCATTTGCAAGAACATGGATGGACCTAGAGAGTATCATGTTAAGTGAAATAAGTCAGGCAGAGAAAGATAAATACCATATGATTTCACTTACATGTAGAATCTAAAAAACAAACAAAACAGAAACAGACTCATAGATACAGAGAGCAAACTAGTGATTGCCATATCGGAGGAAGGCTGGGGGCCTGAGTGAAAAAGGTGAAGAGATTAAGAAGCACCAATTGGCAGTTATAAAATAGTGATGGAGATGTAAAGTACAGCATAGGGAATATAGTCAATAATACTATAATAACTTTATGATGCCAGGTGGGTACCAGACTTACCGGGGGATCATTTCATAAGTTGTATAAATGTCTAACCACTATGCCGTACGCCTGTAACTAATATTGAATGTCAACTGTAATTGAAAAATAAAAATAAATAATAAAGAAAAAATAAAATTTGCTCAAACTAGTAAGTGGCAGAGTCAGGACCTGAAGCCATGCAGTCCAGAGCCAGCAGGTACATTCTTCACCTCTTGGTCTTCTATGTTTAAAAGCCCATGTGCCACCCTTTTACGTAAAGTCTCTATTTTTTCTACTAGACTGTTGTTCTTTTCTTTCTTCTTCACTTATAAGTACTCATTGTATGATAAGAAGATTGTCTTAAATGCTTTTACAAGTAACAAAAAAGATGTCCCCCAAGTGGCCAGCCTGTGTCTCTTACAAAACAGGCAGGGAAAGGAGTACAAGAAATGTAACAGCAAAAACGTCTATAAGCATAATTTCCTAGAAAATCCATAAGCATAATTTCCTAGAACATGAACTATATCAAAGTTAGTCTTCAAAATTTAATATTCTATGTAATATAGAATTTTAAATAAATAGAGAAAAAAGAGAAAATTAGCCAGAAAAATAAGATTCATCATCTTTAAAATTACAACACAAAGGGATATCACCAATCAAAATCATACAATTTCCGGAAAGCAGTTACAGGGAACTCTGCCCCAAGGGCTTGATAATCTACTGAAAAATCAAGCTTTTATAAACTTATTTTATGGCTTATTATATGAACTGACTTTACCCACACTAAATTACTTGAAGCTTTATTTTACAAGATATTTCTGTAACAACCTGTAATTTAAGAGTCAATATAAAAACAGGTCATATATCTTCCATGTCCACACCCCTCATAAAAGCAGAAAGCATCACCAATAGCATAGTAGAAAGCACCGAGTCCTGAGGCCTGCGTTTCAGCCCCAGGTTTACTTTTAATCAATTGGTATGATGTGCCCTTTACCTGGGTTCCTCAAAAACATGTTCTGTAAAAATCTGTGATTTTATGTTCAAGATGAAGTGACGAAGCTATGGGGGATTTTTGAAAGCATGAGAAAAGGGGCTGTAATGTTAGCCATGCAAGTAATTACTCTTAGCAACACAAGCAAATAAAGAGCAGGAAGGAATAAACTAACAATAATCAAGAACCTGCTTTGTTGTAGATACTGTGTTAGGTAGCTTCACATAAACGATTTCATTTAATCTTCACATCACTTATAAGAGACCATAACACATTCTTAGCAACAGATAAGAAATGAGGTTCAAAGTTGAAATGACTTCCCAAAGTCACAGAGCAATAAGTGGCATAGTCAGAATTCAATCCCCACCCCTCTAATTATTCTTACAGAGAACATCAGTCCTGGCTAAATGTCAATGGCTAAACTTTCGATGGCTAAACTCCAATATTACTTCCTTTTGACTTTATCTTGTCTCATAAATGTACACAGCATCTGTTTTCTAAAATGCTTCGAATATAAAAAGCACTTCTCAAAAAGCATTACCCAATATGCCTCTGTCTACATTTGCCTGGTCAAACCTCACCAATGTCATTCATTCCTTCATTCTTCCAAAAGCCATTGGGAGACAGGCCCTGGAGACCAAAAGTGACCTCTGTCCTCAGGGAGCCCACAAGACTGTGAGCATGAGGGTACATTCTTGGACTATAGACTGCTAAGGCACAAAATATGTCTTCATTACACTATGCTCACCCTAATGATATGAACAGAGCATCCTTAGAATTTAGACCAAGCTCTTCCAGAGGTTCTGTGGAGGCATTAAAGCCCAGGATGTGCTATGTGCTGTACAGAACAACAGATCAGAGTCTTGAGCTTGGGTGTATAGCATATTTTCACTAAGGCAGCCTAATGTAAATGTATACAGCACCAAAATTTTCTAACTCAAAATTACCACCATCATCATTACAATTAGATAATTGTGATGAGATGTTTAATTATTCTATTTTCTGAGGGGCAGTGCAACTTTGCTAGTGTTAAGAAAATCATACTAAGTATCAAAATTCTATCAATTTCTTAGACTGAATGTTTGATCCTCTACCACAAAATTATAAAGAACATATATGATTAATCCAAAATGCTAAAGCAGGTGTAATCGACCAGCTTTTAATCTGCTATGAAATCTATATCAGATTTAAGAAACTTGTGGCTGATCATGGCTCTGAGATACAAAATCTATCAGAAGAAAGGTACTAGGGTAGCTCTGATATCTTATGACATTTACTAAATTTGCCTAAACATGAAGAAGTAATGTTTTGATTGTATAGATTCTACTTTAAAGGAAAATATAGTTCAACTACATTTAAATTATTACTCCAGAGGTTGCCAAAAATTTAGATACTTCAAACAATAACATGTGACATTATTCTATTAACATATTGAGGAGGCGCTGGTAACAGGGAAGAATCTTCAAATGCCTGCTTGACCTCCGCAACCCTGGACACACATGGAATTATTCAGCAGTGATTAACTAAGTATCTCAACAAAAAGGTAACCCAGTACTTATTCTTCCCATGTTACTGTGCACCCCTCAGATGAAACATCCCCAGGGAAGAAGCTAACAAAAAGCTAAACTGTGTGCTTATTTTCAAGTTAAAAACAAAACGCCCCACAAAAACACAAGCCTTACCCTGTAAGGCTTACTTATAAAACAATATGTATAACATGATTATAATATTTTAAAGTATAATATATACAGAAAAAGGATACATAAACATCAAAATGTATTTCTCTGGAGAAATTAGAGGTGACATTTTTCTTCGTATTGTTTAAATATATTCCACATTTCTACAACAAACACTTTGTGACCGAAAAATAAATATTTTAAATAAAAATAAAAGCTTAGTTATTTGAATGATGTTTATCCCTTAAAGCTGTTAAAAGTTTTAAGAGGTATTCTTGCCTTAAATTCACAACTCAGCGTGGCAGAGTGTTTCAGGCAAGTCTGTAAAATGAATTATTAATATAAAATTAAATGTAGAAAGTAGGAATGTAAAACGATGCAGCCAATGTAGAAAACATTACCACGGTTCCCCCAAAAATTAAACATAAAACTACCATATGATCTAGCAATTCCATTTCTAGTATATGCCCAAAAGAATTGAAAGCAAGGACTCAAACATATATAGGTGTACATCAATGTTCACGGCAATGTTATTCACAATAGCCAAAACATGGAAAACCCAAATATCTATTGACAGATGCATAAATGAAATGTGGAACCTGCATGCATTGAAATATTATTTGGCCTTAAAAATGAAATTCGGATACATGCTACAATAGGGATAAACCTGACAACATTATGCTAAGTGAAATAAGCCAGAAACAAAACAAAAATTGTATGATTCCACTTATATGAGGTACCTAGACAAGCCAAATTCATTGAGACAGAAAGAATGGTGGTTACCAGGGACTGAGGGGAGATAAGAATGAAGAGCTACTGTTTGGGATGATAAAACTGACAGAGTTCCAGTTTGGGATGACAAAAAAGTTCTGGAGATGGATGGTGGTGACAGTTGCACAATAATGTGAATGTATTTAATGTCACTAAACTATGTACCAAGAAGTGGTTAAAATGGTTAATTTTGTTATATATATTTTACCATAATTTTTAAAAATCAAATTATGATCTCATGGGCTTATATCAAGCCTGCATTAATAAACTCAAAGATATATTTTTAAAAATTAACTGTAGTTAACTTAAAAATATTTATTTACAAGTACAATCATAATTCATTAATTCTGTCTTGGGAAGGCAAGTTCACATTAGGGAAATTCTGAATGAAACATTTCTAAAAGAGATAAAGCCTTCTTAGAACTTTCAGCACACATAGCAATTCAAACCTGACAAACGAATTGTCATGATGACCATTTAGGGCTTGATTGATAATCATGAAAATGAGTGGTAATTAGCATGTCAGTTATATTAAGTACCTATTTCCGAAGTACTTCAATAAGATAGTGATTTCTTTTTTCCAACCTTTTTTATCTATTATTTTATTTAGGAAATACTTTCTCATAAATTGCATTGATATGTTCAACATGAATTATCACTCTTGGTGCATTAATAGATGAATCAATGATTTTTTTTTCTGTATGGAGATTAAGAGTAGAAAAACTGAAAACAGAAATGCAAGCAGAGGTTAGAAAAGAGTTTAACACCCTCAGAGAGTAACATGCCAACTCATTTGGATCTCCATATTTCCTTTAGTGCTTGAAAAAGCATCCTATATTCCCACGGACTTTTTTCTGTGTCCATAAGTACTACAGGGCAATATCCCATTCCCTGGGATGGCTTTTACCGGGAACTGGTATGCTCCCTCAGAGAGCTGTGGCATGGAGAAGAAAAGGTTACTTTATTTTACACTCTGAAAGGATATTCACTCAAGAGAACAAACATCGACCTTCCAGTTTTAGAAATCTACACTTAGAACTGGAAGACTAAAGGAATGATGTACCAAGCAATCTTTTAATTCCTCTAAGAACACATTTATTTTCCTTTCCCCTAGGAACCAAGAATTTAATGGAGGGTGGGGAGAGGTTTTGTTTTACTGATCCAGCAAAAATATATTTCAATATAGTTACAGAATTTAAAAAAACAGGAAATGGAGAAAACAGTACAGAAAAACCCTGTTTTTAATGAAATATTCTCAATACTAAACAATATTAGAAATTCGGGGTTGACTTATAAGCATGTGGCGTCCTCACAGATCTCAACACACCATCCCACCCCCATTCTATCTAGAATGTATTTGGCACAAAGGAGACTGATACCACTGATGAGACTTTGCAACCCTGGACCTGTTTTCTGCTGACCTAAAAGCTTGCTAAGAAAAAGAGGTCAGAACAGACTGAGCGACCCTCAGAACTAGTTAACACCAAGACTCTGACTCTTCTGGTGTCACTCTTGGAGCGTGACATGAGACTGTATCATTCTTTATTGTGGAAGCTGATATTCTCAGGAAGCTGATATTCTCAGGAAACAGGAAGGTCTCAGAATACTGGAACAATCCATTTTAAATGACCAGTACGTTCTTTAGCATAGAAGCCATAGCCAGGTTTCGACTGTTTGAAACAGCAATGTCAAATATAAAAAATAATTTTTTACACAACGCAAAAAAATTTAATTCAATTAAAGCACTTACACATACACTGAAGATCCCTAACAAGGATTTTCAATTTTCATAAGCTGGATGGGTGATGATTTTAGTTATCAGTTTAAGTTGCCAAGCCGCCTCATAATTTATTTATAGTTAATGAGCTATTGATAAAGTCTAAGATGCCTTAAAAAAAGGACTACTGTATGATAATGTGAACAAAACAATAGCATATTCTTTTTCTGATGATGATCCCATATACCAAGAATGCTGGGAGAAATCATAAAGAACAAAACGATTATGGCCCCTGCCTCTGAGCAGCTTAAGGTCTAAATAGTAAGTCAGCGCCTACTAAGTGGAAACCTGGAATACAAATGTAAGTGGAATAACTAAGCAAATGATGGATATAATATGCAAATACACAGTCCATGTGATCTATGTTAATGTGTAAATGCAAAAAAATTATGTGCATAGGTTACAACTATATAAAAATTATATATCCCAGAAAACTGTCATATGAAATCCAAGAAATCAAATTCTCAGTATTCTAGCAAATGATAAAATGTAAGCATTTCCTCAGTTTCCTGCAGGAACAAGTGTTTCTCATAGCCTTCTTCCTTTTTCACCAATGGAAGTTCCCATTTGAGTACAAAAGATTTAAGGGTGTGGCTATACTTTCTCTAGTTTTGAATACTTTATATTTCAATTATGGGAAAACTTCTAAATAGAGTTCTAGGGTTTGGGGTAAACTTTTGGAGTACAACTTTACGACTTGTTATGTTATATATCTATGCCACAGCAAAAACAATTCAAAAAACATCTCAGGTTACAAAAGAGCCCAATGTTGCTCTTATCCACTTCAATACATATTCTGATGTGCTTTTTGAAACTAAGCAGATGCCACACCACTGATTTAGACATGAAATTTATTTCCCAGGTCCAGACCAGCCTATAAGATAGGATCAACCTCAAAATTCATTAAATAAATATCCACTTTAAAACGATTTCACCCATTCTATGGTATAAGTACTACGAAGAAGAAAAGCTTCAGAGATTTGCTGAGAAACACTGATGCTGTTACTGTCCCAGCTGCTAGAACAGCTGTTCCCCACTTCTTTTTTCTGCAAGCCGACAATACTGCAAGAATAAAAAGGAAAGAATGTCCTGAATACTTGACAAAATCCACAAAGAATTTCCTAACTTTCACAGGACTGTTTCATTAGTTTTGTTCAAATTCATCACTCATTTTAGGGCCACTGTCACTTTCCAAACGCCAGTAAGTTACATGACTTGAAATACAATTTACAATAATGGCCCGTGGAAGCAATTCTTTAGCTTCATCCAAGGGGCCATTTTCATTTCATTGCACAGAAGCTTTAGATAAGTCTAGGACATAGGGACTCTGACAGCTCATTGTAAGTGAAGAAATAATTCTACTGAAGCCATGAGCTCAGGTTAGAAAAGCAAACAACCCAAGTGGCAATAGCATTAGCAATAAAAATAAATAAATAAATAACATATCCAGGGGTGTGAAGCTGACTGTGATCTCTTAAAAGAAATGCTTTTATGAGATACTTTTATTTTCAAAAGGAAACCAGAAAAAAAGTGATTAGAAATAATTTTCTTCCAGTTTTGTTTTTTTTGCACCACACATACAGGCTTCACAAAATAGACAATAAAAATAGATGGGTCAACAGGTTAAAAAATGGATTGAACGCAGTGATACTTCATCTTATTTTTCTAATGAGTCCAAGGCTGGAATGGAGGAGCTCAAGTTCAAATCCATTTATAATATCATAAATCTTTTCTACACGGATCTCTCTAAAGTGATTTTATCTACTAGTCTCCACTATATTAAATGTACCATCTGAACCCTGTGATGGTCTAAAATCAAACTAAAATTCCAGCAGTGGACAGGCAGAACCATACTATAGTCATTCAACAAATGTTTACTGAATGTCCTATAGGAAAACAGGACACAGAGCAAACACCGCCCCCACCTGAACTCCTAGCAGAACTTACATGGGATCAGGGGGTCCAGACACATTAACAGTTGCTCACCACAGTTGGCCAGTGCTCTCATGGTGGAGTTTGGATGCTGTGGAAGCACCAGAACTGGGAAGTGTCAACTGCCTGAAAAGAAGGCAAGCACCTAGAACAGTGAACCACATATATGCCAGATAAAGGTCTGGTGGAGGAACCAAAAGAAATTTAGCATGGCTGTAGCCAAAAGGCTTGGACTTTTTCCTAAGAGTAACATGTAATCACTGAAAGATCTTAAGCAGGGAATGGGCACAATCAAATGTATGTCTGTTAAAGATTATTTTGGCCACATGTACAGACTAGATGGGGATGAAGGAGTTCTTAGAAGGAGTCTAAGGTGTTTGTGGTAGGCCAGGAAAGAAAAAATGGAAGCCCACACCAAGGAAATGGAGAAAACGGGACAAGAGACAGGCTCAGGAGGATTCTGTAACTGACTGAATGGGAGGAGAGGCGTTAAATAAGGGAAAGGCAGAGCCGAGGACTACAGACAGATGCTCGGCTTAAGTGACAGTGAGCTGTAATGCCACTTTCTATGACAGGGAACACACCAAGTTTCAGGGGAAGATAGGAATTATACTCTGGACATTTTAAGTTTAGCTACCTATGGGATATCAAAGTAGATATGTCCAATGGATAGATTTATAAATCTGAAGATCAAGAAAGACATCTGGATTGGAAATTTGGAAATCTCACATGAGATTACAGAGGTGTATAGAATAAAAAGAGAAGAGAATCTTGGACAGAACTCTAAGAAACTCCAACAGCAAAGAGACAAAGATACCCCCTAGGAGAGACTGAATGAACAGGCAGAGTAGGAAGAAAACCAGAATAGTGTCATAAAATCCTAGGGACTTGAGCATCACACAAAGGGGGTAGTATAAGCGTCAAAGGCTCCCAAGAGACCAAGCAAGGTAATGACTAAGAAACGTCCATTAGATTCACAGAGAATTATAGGTAACCTTAACAAGACTTTCATTGAGGTTGTGAGCAGAGAAGACCAACCTGCAGCAGGTTGAAGAACGTGCGAAAGGTGAAGAGAAATGAGTACAAACAACTTGTTCAAGAAGTTTGACTGTGAAGGAAAAAAGTGGAATGGGCAGTAATTGTAAAATGGGCTACAGATGAAAGACATATTTTGGGAGATCTTTTTATTTTAAACATGTTCAAGATGTGAAAATGTTTAAATGTTAACGGGAAAGAGCCAGTAGGAAGAAGAGAGAACATAACTAATGAGGTGTCTGAGGAAGTAACAAGGAATGGGATCTGAAACAGAGGCGTAGATAAGCTGTAGAAAGGGAGGAAATCCTCCATTAAAACACAAAAGAAGGGAAGGATGGATGTGGATGAAAGTGAGCTTAATTGTTGGGGAGCCAGAAATTGCAGGCGATTTCTTTCTCTTGCTTTCTTCCTGCCTCCCCTTCTCTAATAACAATCTGCTAAGTGAGTGTGCAATTTTTATTTTTACCAGCAATTTATGAGGGTTCCAATTTCTCCATATCCTCACCAACATTTACTATTATCTCTCTTTGTTATTACAGCCATCCTAGTGGGTGTGGAGTCATAGCTCATACTGGTTTAATCTGCATTTGGGCACATTCTCTTCTAAAGTCACCTATGTTTTCCCTGTGAAGAAATAGAGAAAGCTTCCTATTAAGTAAGAGGGTAGGTAGCAATAGAAAGTGGATTGGAGGAACAACAATAAAAAAAAAGGTAAAGTCTCGAGCAGCCACCAGGGAGAATGAGAAACAGCACTCATTAGGAAAAGCTAAAGAGACGCTGAGATAGCCAGAAGTTGGGAGACCATCATACCCTACCCATCTGACCTTCTGTGAGATTTTTTTTTCTCCAGGAAAGAGTCTGCTGTTGTTTTTTTAAAAACTGATTTAACCAGAATTGGAATGGGAAGCTGCTCAGAGGTTTTTCTCATTTTAAGGCAATGACAGAAGTGCTTCTGAAAAATCCATTACCGTGTGTTTAAAATCCTGTAACATACACATTAGAAATAATAGTTTGCATAAGATTCACTCTCCTTGACTGTTGAGAACAAAGCACAGGTGTTCGCTGCAGCAGATCTTACATTAGTACTGTAAGGACTTAAGCTACAATCATCAGGTGCTAAATTCATCAAAAAACAAACTGCAAGAAACACCACACATCTGTCTTCTCGATAATGGATAATTACTTTAATACATGTCAGATATTCATATCACAAAGTGTTAAGACTAATAATAAATTTTTATGTCCAAAAAAAAACCTGATAATATCATGCATACTAATAATAACCAATTACATAAGAGAAAATGATTTTCGACTTAATCAGTTACCTGATAGAGTAAGAGATATAGCCAGTCTGGTTTAACTAATTCAATAAGTACATCCCTATGTAATTTTTAAAATTAATTTAGAAATTTATCATTAAAGCATGCTGCTGCATACAACAGTTTGTGCTCAGGGATCAAATCTTGGGACTGACTTATATGTAAACCAGATTTAAACACAGGATTTTTTGGCACAAGGTGCTAGTTGTTTCAGTTATCTTTTGCTCAGTAATATAACATCCCGAAAACTCAGTGGTTTTTTATTTCTCTCACTTGTGTTTTACTGGACTCAGCTGGGGTTACTCATGAGGTCACAGGCACTGGGGGTGCTTAACTGGGGTTGAAACAGACCTCTCTCACATACCTGGGCCACTCCAGATGGTCTTTCTCCACCCAGTTTAACCCAAGCCTCTATACATTGGCTTCCAAGAAAGCAAAAGCTAAAGCTGCCACGCCTCTTAAAAACTATACCCAGAACTGGCACAACATCACTTCTGCCACATTTTACTGGTCAAAGCACGTCCAAAGGCCAGCCTAGATTCAAATGGAGCTAAAACAGACTCCATCTCTCAATGGCAGTCAAGAATGGGGATGGAGGAATTGCTGGCAGGCATCTTTGGATACACTCTACCACAGCAGTAAACAATATCACTGGAGGTTTCTGCTATCTTACTTGAGCTCCGGATTGAAGCATCAGAGAAAGGACAGTCTATTTCCAAAACTAGAACTTTTCCGTAAATATTGAAAAGACTATCTCGGCAAAGATTTTGCCCCCATGGAATGCTAATCTCAGAAAAGCCATGGAATCTTCTTTTCTAGAATTGTAGGAAAAACAGACACCGTCCTTCAGAAATGGTCTCAGCATAGTCTTCTCTAGATGGAATTCTTCATCTCCTGAAGTCATTTCACACTTTATAATTTATTATGTATGCATGAGTATAATCTCACTTTTTAAAATGTATCTAACACTAAAAAAAAAAAAAGAAAGAAAGAAAAGAAAAAAAAGAACGGTATCCCCAGCTATTTGAACTCTTGCTATCCAAAGTCATCTAACACTAAAAAAAAAAAAAGAAAGAAAGAAAAAAAAGAACGGTATCCCCAGCTATTTGAACTCTTGCTATCCAAAGTCATCTTAACTCAAGAATTATATAGATTTGGCTAAGTTCTTCAATACTCAAACTTTTGCACTGGCTCTCCAGACACAAGAATGATCTAGATTTGGCTAATCTAGATCAATTTACAGTATCTCCTCCTACAATGTGAAATTTCACTATCTGAACAGAGCAACACAGTATATTTGTATGGTACAAAGGACTTATACCCCCAAAATATTAACTTATTTTGATGGTTATATCACAGGTAATGTGCATTCTTCCTTATGCTGCATATTTTCTAAATTCTTTCAATTCTTACAAAATTTAAAGTAAGTCAATATTGTGGACTTAATATACTTGGAAATTTTTAAAAATTAAGTTCATATTGTCAGTCAAATACATAATTGATTTAAATAATTATTTGATTAACTGACCTCCTCCAGGAGGTTTATTTTGGCTAAATGCAGACAACATTCATCATATGTCTCCTGGGCATTCCTCAACATGTACACAATATGAGACATTTAGATTTTTTAAACAAGATAGTAAATGTGTGTGTGTGTGTGTGTGTGTGTGTGTGTGTGTGTCCTAATGTCCTGCCTAGACTCTAAACTCCTTAAGGGCCCAAAGTTTGTTTCCTATGCATGATTTATTGTTTAGTATAGTAGACACAGAAGGAAGAGCATAATAATAAAGGTCTTTGATTTCCCTTCAGTTCAGTCTTTGCCACTCTTGATTTTCAGATAAAGGACACTGTCTTAGACTTCTCGGCTTGAGCTGCTGATTATTAAGATGGAATCAAGCTCTAGCTAAAATACACAGGCACCTTTTAACTTAAAAAAATTTAAAGAATTTTTCTTACAAGCAGAGGTCTGTTTCAACCCCAGTTGATAGCTTTGTTTTTTATGGCCGTTTTCTGAAGCTCCCAGGACTTGATCATTTGAATCACACACAAAAATCACTGTGGAGGAAATCTTTTTAATGACTAATATCCTTCCTCTTCAAGAGAAACAGACTAAAGGGTAGTCTGTGTAGAAGTATTAATAGACTGGTATTCACGGTATTAATAGACTGGTATTCACGCAATAGATTAAAAGATATCTACCCCACAGATTAACCGCTATGTTAACACAATCTAAATATACAGTTATTCAACTCTGAAAGCAGTTCAAAGAGGTGAAATTCACCCAGTGCACTTCAAACGGATACTTTCTAAAGTTTAAAGCACACTACTAAACTACCATCAAGCAGTTTAATTATTTTTCCATTCCTTTCAGCATTATATACCTTGATGTTTTGATGGTATGATCCCACAATGCACAGCAGTTTCAGAAACGCAGTTTTTACCTCCAATGGCTATAACCCTCCCCCCCAAAAGAATAGGCCCAAGACGAATAAGACAACGAATCTGGGTTTAAGTATTATTATAATATTGCTTTATAAAACTGTAATCCCCAGCTGCAAAGAGTTCTGCAGCAGATGACTTCGGAGTGTCTCACATGCAAATAAATATAAACAAAAAGCCACTTACGAAAGCAGAACAGAGCGTGCCTCGATGGTTATCTTAAATTATATAAAGCAGGTAGTTTATCCGAGGCAGGACAAGAGAAATGTCATTTCAATCAGTTCACCGCACTCCTGGATAAAGGTCCCTACTAAGTGAATAGCCCTTTGTGGAGTCCGTGTTATGGAGGAAAAGAAAACAGTGAAAAATATCCTCTCCTCCAGAGGCGAAGATGATATGCTTTGATCTTGGAAAGGGCCAAATGAAAATGGGGAGGGTCGGGAGAAGGGGAGTCTCCCAGCAAAACAATGCCGAGAGCTGCGACAGACTTCAGCTAGGAGCGAGACCCTGCAGCTCAAGAAAGAGGGAGCAGGGAAAACTTTCCCCAGCCTCTCCCCACCCTTTTCCTTCTCCTGGGAGGAAGAAACGATAGCTGAGGTGCTAACGGTGCGGAGCCGGAGACCGGAACCCGCAGCGGAAGGGAAGGAGGGAGGGAGCAGCAGCAACGGGGCACGCCGGCCCGCGGGAAGAGGGAACAGAGAGGGGCAGGGGTGGAAGCGGCCTCTGCGGGCTGGGTCCTGCGCCCCACCGGCTACCTGGGAGGCCAGGCGCTGCTGCTCGCCGTCCGCCGGGGCCAGCTGCGGAGAGCGCCGCGGGGATCTTGGAAGCTCCGCGGGCCAGAGGATCACCAGTAAGCTGCGCGGCTGACGGTCCGCCTAGGGGAGACGCGGGAGGCGGGGCTCCAGGAGCGGGCCCGACGGGTCACGTGCCCCGGCCGCCTCACGTGACGCCGTCGCGGGCCGCTGCAGGCCAGCTCTCCGACGAAAACGCCCACCTGGTTGGCGATGCTCTTTGGCCCTGGGCCCGCGGCTTCTGTGGGAGCAGGCTGGCGGGCCGAGTGCAGCCAGCAGGCTCTGCGGAGAGTCGCATTGGAGTTTGGGGGCTGCCGAAGCTTTTGTTTGTCAGGAAACCAGGAACGCGCGAGGGGCGGGCTCCTGCCGTCCTCCCGGGATTCCTTAGCTGTGGGGGAAAAGGGGGTTGTCCAGCCCCGCCAGGGGACCTAGGACGGAAAAGCGACTGGGAACTCCTCGCGCCCCATAGCGCTCTACCCACGTGGTGCTGCCTGGGACAAAGGGCCTCAGAGGAGAAGAGATTCGCTTTACTCCAGAGATGTACCTCCTTTTACCTACTTAACCTACTAGTCAGTCGAAAAGCACCTGAGTAAAGATGGAGGTTAGGAAAGGTGGCAGCTGCACCAAGAAAGGAGGGTATGAAGCACATGGCCCAGGTAATGGAAGGAAGTCAGAGGTACCTGGGAAGTTGGCTGTCAACGTTGGGAGGGGGAGAGACCTAAGATGGCAAATGACCCAAGCCTTTTCTTATTAAAAATGAGTAAACTGAGGCTTGAGATGCTTCATGCAATTCCAGCTAATCGTCTACTGAGACCAATTCACCTTCATTAAAGTACTGTACAGCTTTCTGAAAATTCTCATTTGGCTCCACAGGGTAAAGTCCAAACTTCTTGGCATAACTTTCCAAGCAGTCTTGTTCAAACTTACTTTTCCCATTTGAGCTCCCATGAATAAACAGAAAAACACTTTATTTTCGAAGTATCACCATATAGCTCCTCTGATCTATTAAAAGAAGCCTACTTTTCCTCATCTTCTGGCACTTCTTCAGCACTACCCTAGGCTCTGGCTACAGAGAATTCCTGTTTTCCTCAACTACTTAACTTTTCTTTGGATTACTACTTAACTTTCCTTCAGTTACTTTACTCCTCTTTGCGTTTGTTCATTCTTTTGTCTCTGTCTGAAATGCCCTGAATTACTACCTTCTCCTTTAAGGAAAACCAGAGCCAAAAATTAGTTAAAACTGTAAAAACAGATTTTGTTCAGAATTTATTGCAATAGGAGAATTGAGTCCAGTTCTATACTGGGGTCTTTTTTCCCCTATTGCAATAATTTCTGAACAAAATCTGTTTTTACAGCTTTATCTACTGTCAGGCTTTAGTTATCTTTAACATCACCCCAAAGTACACATCAGTCTCCCACTCACCTTTTGAAAATCCAGGTCAAATATCACCTACTCTTGTCTTTTTTCCCTGCATCCTCTTCGGTGATTGAACAGCATCAGCAATTGAAGTTCACTCAGACACTGTCAACTGTAACTTCTCCCCTGATTTCCAGGACACTGTACATAGTCTGATACATAAATTTTACATTGCCCAAAAATGTACTGTGCATTTCCTGTTAAAGGTAAATTACTTATCTCTGTCTTCTTCCCTAGATTATAAATTCTTTGAAACAGGACTTCTGGGCTTTGCACAGTGCCCTCGATAACCGCTGAATGAAGTGGCTTGACCAAGGTCATGGCAGTTCAGTGAATTTACTAAGAGAGGCCTACTTTGCTCAAAGAAACTGAAGACGGTTTCTTTAGTCTACAACCTGATCAAAAGAACTTCTGTAAAACATATTTGAGAAAAAAATGGGAGTTTGGGGTTGGAGTTATCAAATATTTGATAGAGGACAAATAGTAGCTAGATTAGGGAGGGAGGGAAAGACCCTCTAGAAAAGAGAGCAGTACGTTCAAGAGTAGAGAGGCACAAATCAGTGTTATTTATTTAGGAAAAGCCGTATGGCTGGACTTAACGACTTCACTTACCTCTGGGACAAAGGAAATCTAATTAGGTTAATGCTGATGTACTTGAAAGAATGAAATATCTATTACTATATTATTTATTGGCTCGAGTCACCTTCCATCAGACAAATCGTAGGCTTTTCACTTAAAATTGGCTAGGTAATTTTTTAGCTTTTTTTTTTTCAGCTCCAAAAGCTCTCTATAATTGTTAACTAAAAATAGCAAAATTACTTGTTCCAAAAAAATTATTTGTGAGCACTCTAAACTTTTTGATAGGGCAAATAACTGAATTTATAAGTAGTACTTTAAGGAAGAAATTGGGCTCTACCTCCAAGGGTTGGGAGGACAACTCCTCTAAATATTCATGCTAATGGATGACTATGCTGGTAAAAAGTATCTGCCAAGAATCTAATGAAATACAGTTAATGTAAGGTTTAAGTTGGAATGAGACATAGGAGAATAATTCTGTTAATTACAGGTTTAAAGGTCTTGATTCCCAAAGGGAGAACATTTCTACCCAGAAGCACAGAAAGAGTCTTCAACTGAACTTTAAGCTGTACAACCAGGCACTTTGGGCCCCTCATGCCAACACCAGCGGGCAAGAAAAAGATCCTGGTGGGGCTAATTGACTCCTTATCATCAAGAGGAAGTAGAGCTACTGTTATACAGTAGAGGCTGAGAAACATATGTTTGGCAACCAGATAATCAACTTGGACATCTTAGTACTGTCTTGTGCAATTTTGATGACAAATGGCCACGTGCAGCAGGTGAAGCCTGAGATTTTTGACAGTCTGAGCCACTTCACTAGGTAAGTCACCTAAACTTTCAGAGGAGCTAATTGATAGGGAGGAGAATCTAGAATGGACAGCAGAGGAAGAAGAGGATAAATATAAGTTGCAGTTCCAAGACTAGCAGCAGCAAGGAGGTCGTAGTTCATCTTACTAACTTTCCTTTTATAAATTTCCCCCAGGAAAAGAGGCCCACCAGCATCCTGGAGGAGCTACTCCCAGGACTCATGAAGAAAGTGGATCTGCGTGGCACAAGGCATGGACCATCCTGGAATGCCATACTGCCCTGCCTAGACCATAGCCATCAGCCCTCTTAGGAATTGCTTCAGCAAAAGAGAGCTGTTTTGTTCAAAGTCAGGCTCCCTTCTGGACAGCCAACATCCACTAACTGATGCTCAATCCTCTTTCCTTTTATTCAACAGGTGTTGATTAGAGTACTCTCTAATAAAATTCCTATGTGCTGATCTCTGTCTACCTCCCAGGAAATCTAATCTTTGACAGTCTCTTTAAGTTAGATGACAGTTTGGAGGAGGAGACACCAAACAAGTAAAATAAATTTGTGATTTGTACTTTGAAGGAAGTGAACAAGATTCAGTGATAGCAAATAACCAGGAAGGTGTACTTGGAGAGGAGGCGACATCTAAGCCAAAAATTTTACAATAGGTAGAAGTAACCCATGTGAAGAGCAGGTAGGAGAGTATGTTTTGGAAAGAGAAACATCTTAGATAAAAGCTCTCCCCACAGAGCTTAGCAAGTGGAGGTACCACCCAGAGCTTTGCAGCCTTTTCACAATTTTATTTCAAATGTAATGGGAGATCATTATGGGATTTTAGTTTTTATTTATTTGTTTGTTTATTTTTTAGGTGAGGCAACTCTTGGTTGATCTCACAGATTGCAAGGACCTTATTAGTTTACAATCCCCTGTTTTTTCATTTTTTACGCCTACAGCACCTGGTCTTCCTAGGTGGTCTCCCATCCAAGTACTAATCAGGCCTGACCCTGCTTAGCTTCTGAGATCAGACAGGATCGGGCTTGTTCAGGGTAGCATGGCTGTAGACTCATTATGGGTTTTCAAGCAAGAGAGTAGAATGCTATGATTTGCACTTAAAAATTTTTTTCTTTGATGCAGTATAAAGAACATACTTGAGGTTAAATCAGCATCAAGAAACATGATCCCTCAAAACATTATTCCCTACCTGCAAACCATATTCCAGGTGCCCAAGACCCTGGAATCCTCAGCCTTCCAAGATCCACATTGGCCTCTTCCCTACATCCAACACCTCAAGGATAGACTGCACACCTTAGAGCCACGGGGTAGCCAGGGAGTGTCTGTTAGTGGGGCTTGAAAGTAGAAATCCACAGTATATGCGTGTGAAGCCCCTTCCAGTGTGGATGAAGCCAGAACTGCAAAAAGGGAGATGAACTGTGGGACAGGGACCCAGGGAGTAATCGCTCCCTACCCTGCCAAGTTCCACTATAGAACCCCAAGGATTCCAAGAATCCTAAATTCAAGGCTTGGCCATTCAAGTCATTGAAAAGCTATATTTAAGCAATATTTGTTAAGGTAGGAGGTTAGAACATATTGTTTAATTAGTTGTTGGCTTGATTTTTAACTTACAAATTTTTAGACATATGGTATATAAACTTCCATTTGTAATTTTGCCCCAGGTTTTACAAATGTTAAGGATGGTCCTGAAAATCACATTACCTACCAGGAAACAATATATAGACTAAGCTGGCTTTTTATGACAAACAGTAGATGTCAGAGGACAATAGAATAATATCTCCAAAATGATAGTAGGAAGTATCTGTTAATCTAGAATTCTCTATCCAGTTTATAAACTAGCATTTAAAGGTGAAGATAAAATAAGGACATTTTTAAACCAAGACTGAGAAAATTTCCTTCTCACAGACCTTGCAGAAAGAAGGAATATAAATCCAGCAGGAAAGATTAGAATGCAGGAATCAATGATGAGCAAAGAAGTTAATAAATATGCTGGTAAATCTAAGTAAACATTGACTATAAATATTACTAATTTTTAGAGGATAAACAGGGTGAAACTAGAATATTGCATAGCTATCAAATTGAAGAAGAAAGGCAAGATTCAAGTTAAAATTTCCTAAGGTCCTTATTCTGTTGACTATATAATGTTAAAATTTTTCAACTATAACTTTTAATGTTTTTAAGGAAAACATCTTAAGCAAATATGCAAAAAAGAGTGAAAGTGAATAGTTAGGATGAAGGATAAAAAACAAAGTGAAAAAGCAAAATAAGTTTAACTGGTCATACATATAAAATTGTTCTAGTTTCAGTAAGGGAAATCAGGTACTAATTTATTTTTTGTACTAAACCACTGGTCATAAAATACCACCTCTGCCACTATTGTTCCCCAACTGCAAATTGTTACTGATTTATGAAGAAAACTTTATAAAAGCTGATGTTCTTTATTCTTATAAAACTCCAGGAGAGAGAGAGAGAGATTAAAATTTTAGGAGAAATTTCATATACCTGAAGCTTTCAAACCAATGAATCAATTATCAATACGAACTCTATTCTCTATGGGAAATACAAAAAAAAAATTACAGTCCCTATCATCAGATGATTTACAATCTGATTAGGGAGAAGCAAGCTATATCTACCCACTGAGAATAAACTCTAGGATAGAAGCAACAAATAGTAAGAGCCTTAGCTTACACAAATATTACAGTTCGATGCAGATGGGATCCTTTCCAACCAGGATGTCTTAAAGGAGTTGGACTGAACACATGAAATTTGATCTGAGCTTTAAGAGAGGTAGAATATCACTAGAGAAAACTGGAAATAAGCATGAACAAAAGCATTAAAATATCCAAAGGTGTTGGAGCCAAGAAAGAAGACGTTTTTAAGAAGGATAAGCTTTGTGTGAAATACTGAATCACTGAATGAATCATAACACAGACTGAAGTGTTCACAAGGAAGAAATCATTTTAAATATTATTATAAAGATGGCACCAACTTGAATTTTTATTTGATTTTCCTTCTTTTATATTCTGTTAAAATTTTCAAAAAAGTGTAGCAAATATAAATACAAAATATTGAGTTTCTACAAGTTACATACATGAATTGCTCAAATTTTTACTACTTCCACACACTTTATTTCCTAGACTTTCTCTAGCTTTAAAAAAAAAAAAAGGCCAAATTTTGTATCTGCAGATAGGATCTCCAAAATATTGCTTGTGTTTTAAGTTCAAAGTCTTAAGCTCTTGGTTTGTATTATTGAGTCATGATATTAATAACATCTAACATTTATTAAGCCCGTATAGTGTCAGTAATTGTGTTAAATGCTTTATAAGCCATTTCAGTTAATGCTAGCTTCCATGATAGCCAAACGTCAGACTCTCAGTGGCTAAACAAAATAGTTTATTTCAAACTCATATAAAGGCCAAAATGAGTGTTTCTAATAGACATAAAGCTGTCTTCCAAGCCGTGATTTGAGGACTACAGTTCCTTCCATTTTACAGTTCTGTCATCTTTAACAAGTGGCTTCTAGGGGAAACCTGCAGAAGGGGAAATAAAAAGGAAAATTACAACAAGAGATTTTTGTGAGCTGAGTCTAGAAGGAGCACATATCTCTTCCTCTCATATTCCATTGGCCAGAATTCAGTCATATGGTCTCAACTAACTGCAAATGAAGATGGAAAATGTGGTTTAGCTGTTTGCCCAGGAAGAAAAAGAAATGGTTTGGTGAACACTCATTTAATTGTAACAACTCCGTAAGATATGTACTATAATTTATATTACTTTGCAGATGAGGAAACTGAAATTTTGATAGGATAAGTCCCTTACCTAATCTCTTGCAGTTAATAAATGGCAGAACTTAAACTCGAACCTAGGTAACCTAACTCAATTCTTTATCAAGTTACCCGCAATGTGACTGAAATTCTTGTTATTGGAGAAGATTATTTAGGCTTTCTTTTAGTTGTAAGAGAGATGTGATGATCTTAGAAATGTAAATAATCTAAACTCATCATTTCAGTGATGAAGAAATTGAAATCTAGGGTTAGAATATCCTATTGAAGGTCAAATTCCTTCTTCTCAGGTACCATACAATGTAAGGAGCATTTTTATAAGGAAATATAATCTTGATAAACTAATAACGTTTATCATCTTTTCTAAAAGTTAACTCCCTAAAATATATGGTTTGATGTAGTTAAACCCAAACATTAAGATTCGTTTCTTTAAAAAGTTTGTTCCCTCCTCGCGTTTTTTTTTTTTTTTTTTTTTTTTGCCCTAAGAAGAAAGCACAACACAGAGTAAGCCTGCCACCGTGTGGCATGGGCCAGAACTGATGTTTTATTCCCATTTATTTTGTTTGCCTCTTGTTTGTTTACTAACCAGCCTAGATTTGATAATTTGATTTACCAGCTATGGTATATTCTGTAGGCTTGAGTACTTTTTAATTTTTTTAAAACATTTTTTTATAAGAGTTTATTTGAGCCAAACTGATGACATATGCCAGGGAGCAAGATCTTAACTGCTCTGGAAAATAATAGTTTTGCAGCTTCTTTTATACATTTGAAACTAAGGAGGGGGTGTGAGCTTACATGGAGGTGGGAGTACTCAAGGTGAGGATTGGTTTACAGGATAGTTAACAAGATTATGTGTTTTCTTGAGGGTGGTTGAGGCTTGTTTCTACGGTGTGCTAACCTAGGTGCACAGAAACAATGGACAGGGCTTGGCTTGCCTAAGGCAAAGATAAGCCTTTCAGTAAAGAAGTTATGTAACTGGGGCAGGACTACCCACCATGACCTACCCAGTTAGAAATTTCTGATCAGATCACCCTGTGAGGCTACTTTTCATAGAACCACCCCCTTCCCTCTTTTTATGTCCACAGTTCCCCCTTTTGCTCATAAGTCAAACCGAAGGATGTATTGATGATCAGCCTTTTGGTCAGATAGTATGGTCTCATGGCGCTAGAAAGGCTCATTCATAGAAAATCTCAGTATCCACGTCTTCTTGTTGACCTTTGGGGGTGGGGCAATACAGTAACCATGGGATCTGAGTTGAGGCCAAATTTCCCCAAAAAGGGAAGGGCAGGTAAATGGAAGGCAGTCTGGTCTTATGGCCTTCACTGAAAACAAACAAACAAACAAACAAACAAACAAACGAACGAATGAACGAACGAACAAAAAAAAAACCGCTGGATCATTCCTGTCCTGTGAACTATCATGACCCAAGTTTTGCTTTCTGTCTCATTTTTCTGTATTTGGCATCCAGTATAACATTTATATAATCCACAAAAAGGGTATTAAAATTTATCTTATACATCTTCTTTAGCTTGGCAATAGTGTAAAATGTCTCCTTTCAATAATGTCACTCATTTAAGTCCAGCTTAAATGGACTGTGATGCATAAAGAAATGCAAAAACCAAAAAAAGGGGAACCAGGAAGCAGGGGAGAGTGAAGCAGCCATTTTGGGTTTCCCACAGCCCCAGCTATTAGTTTACTTTATAACCATTGTTTACTCATACAATATACCCTAGAAGTTGTCATCACTTATTTTACAATACTTCCCATGCAGTTTAACACACACACACAAACAAATCCAGAGGCCCTTCTGGAACACCACAGTTATTCCTATATGTATTGAGATTTAACACTTAAAATTTCAATTTCTAATGAAAATTAAGAAGTAAGCAATTAACGTTCTTTAGCTTGGCAGATATCTGTAGAGATTTTATAACCTCTAGAAACATAGGCTCTTTACCAGCAAATACATTTAAGACATAGTATAACCTCTAGAAACATAATGATCAAAGTCAATTATTAACATATTATTTTTATAAAACTCCAGTAAAACATAAAGACATCTGTTTTACTTAAACCAACAAACTTAAACTAGCTTTACTTTACTAAGGATTAAACTTAGATCATGTGAACTTGAAAAGCATGAGTTAGTTTCTATATTTCAGAGAAATTTAGAATACTCAATCTGTACTGAAACAGCATAGGGACTTGGGCCCAGGGCCAAAAAAATACCGGATGACCAGGAGGAATGCAGGATAAGCTGACCACAAGAGTGTCACCACCATACATAAAAATGCAGAAGTAGCTGATTATCATCTCCCTTCTAACCACTTACTTCCATACAGATGTGAAAACCACTGTTCCGTGTGCTCAATGGATCAAGGTTTGACTGCTGTGTGACTTTCCTGGGGTGGCAGTAATGAGCAGTTTGCCATCTTACCCCCACAGCGCAGGTGGGAACAGAGTTACTGAAGAGGAATTTTCCACTCAAATGGCTAACATTGTAATCTATAGACATGCTTGCCACATATGGCAAAGGGACAGGTGACCTCGAGATCAACTGAAGACTCACCCTCCCTTTTACTTGTTCTGTCTAGGTAACAGATGTATTGCCTTTGCTTGTTAAGAACAGATGTACTGCCTTTGCTTGTTAAGCCTTATAAAAGTATGGTTACCCCTGAGCTCGGGGCCCAGATCTTCAGAGTGCTAGCTCCTCTGGGACCACTGGTGTAATAAACCTGAGTTCTTCAATTCTCTGAGTGTTGTTTGGTGTCTCGCCGGTCTGATTTTTGCAATTTTTCTGCAACATTACCAGGCAACGTAGCTAGTAAAGGAAGCCCATCTTTTTAAAAACCCCCACCACTTTCAAAAATCCTACCTTTTCACAAAACCCTCTTGTCCCCTGCTTATAAAAGCAGCCTAGCGGCTCCAGGCCCCAAGTTGGTCCAGAGGGCCTTTTTTCCTCTGTGCTCCCTGTCTCGCACTCCAGCATAAGCTTAACAAAATCTGTCTGGAAATTTTTCTGGGGTTTCCTCTCAATTTCTATCTTGGCGAACCCAAGAACCCCAATGCTTGGTAACATTACAAGCAATTGCTTTTAAGTTAATTTTGACAATACCATCTGGAGGTAGAAAATTATCTCACATTTACAACATACATGTATAGACACACACAGACATGCACAAGCTGTTGCAGGAAGTAACATCTGATGGAGGAAATTGGATGCTCAGACGAGTTTGTTAGAGGAAGGAGAATTTACTGCTAGCAGAGTGCATGAGGCTTTAAACAGCACAAAAGCACGAGCTCGCCCTGGTTAGATTTCTTACAGCTTATATACCTCTGCATTGTCCATGCAAGGGATGCGTGATTCCTTTGTCTGAGGTTCTACGTGCACCTCCTGACTCAAGATGGGGAGGGGGAATTTCAGGTGGGGGCTGCAAGGGGGAAGGCATTTCCTGACCACCAGTCCTATCTATGTACAGATCGTTTGTCTTGTAGGTATGGCAAGAGTTTCCAGAGGCCATTTAAAGATCTATAGGGTGTGGTTAATCTATAACAGGCTGAGTTGGTCATTTCCGCAAGCCCTTTCCTTTGCATTTTTCAGATGCATCCTCTCTTAAAACAAGGCACCAGTTGAATCCAAATTTTGCTTTGGAGGCATTTGCAGTTTATTCCTGTCTGACAAGTCAAATTCCAGATGACTTACTCCCTTTTAAAATACGGACAGCCATTTTTAATACCTCAAAGAATTGGGTTGATGTCTAAATGACATTATAGGTTGACTAATTTATCTAAATCCTCTTTTGAAACTTCAAGAAACCAATTAAATATGTTTTCCATTCACTCTGCCTAATGTTATAGATGGCTTTTGTTCTAATCATGCATGTGAAAATTAATTTAAAAGTATCAAAGGACCCTCACCTCAATCATCTTAGTTATAAATGGGAGGCTGTCTGTGGTGGGCCTTGTTGGCCTCAGAAGCACCATTTCCCACGTTAATTTTGAGATCTATAGTGTCTGAACAAAGTTCTAGGGAAAATCAGCCCTTACACGCATGTCTCCAGACAAGCTAAATGAGGTAGATATGCCCATAGGACTGCTTTATGCCCTGGAGGAAATATTTTCTCAGGCTGTTATCCTGCAAAACTTCACTTCTTTAAAATGACGTTCTCTGTCTTATTTCTCTTTGATTCAAACTGGCCTGTCTAGTCTAATAGCACCAGGACCACTTGCTTCTTTCTTTCCTTATCCTTCCACCTTTGCATATTCTGCAGGACCACTTCCTTAATCGTTTAGCCATTCGGACACAGATTCTGGTCGCCAAACAGTCTTAGGAACAAAGCCTCAGGTCCATTGACCACAGAAACAGAATTTTGGTCAGACTAATAACATCTTGACCTCAACTGTGTTTCGGCTCCAGACCCATAAAGGTGCAATGACCTTGCCAGCCACACCCCATCAAAACCAAGCAGAACAAAAGCCATGAGTGACATCAGGACTTGTTGCAATAGTCAACTCCAACTCCCTTAGCTGCCATGACTAATGGTTTTTTCCTATATAACCTATCCCTTAGAGGCCATCAAGGAGCTAGGTTTTTGAGTGCTAGCTCACCTATGTCTCTGGGCTTGGTGCCATTTCCTTAAATAAACCCATATTTTTGTTGCTGCAAACCCCTGTTTGTGTTTTGTTTGGCTTTGACGTGCACAAGCAAATGAACCTCCTTTAGTTCAGTAACAAGGGACTCCCACAGACTCTTAGTCACCTAAGACTAGCCAGCAAGAGCTTACTGGATGCAGCCAGAACAGTCTTAGGAATAAAGCCTCAGGTCTGTTGACCACAGAAATAGAGGCACAGGCTCCTTTGTTGTGGGGTGCTTTGCCCTTCCTCTTGGGGTTCCCGCTGACTTCTCTGGGTTCGGTCGTGTTCATGCACTAGATATCTCATGGCGCCCATCTCCGCCATTCTGGATTTGGAGTTCTGAACAACTATAGTCACCCCACTGGCTATTGGAGTCGGGGAAGTGTAACTGCACACAAACTTCATTTCTTTAATATAGCTTTTTTTCCCTCTGATTCAAGCTGATTCTGCCCAGATAATGGCATTGTGACACATTTGTTTTTTCCACCCTTATTCTTTGACCTTTGCATGCCTGCTTCCTTAAATCATTAAGCCTTAGGACATAAGATCAACCAAACTTCAGGCCTATAATCATGAGGACAATAGGTTTCAGTTGGACATTAGACTAAGAATAACATCTTGGCTTTAGATGTGTTTCAGCCCCAGGCTCATAGAAGCAGAACAACCTCACAGGCCACAAGACAGGAAGGAATGATGTCATGGCTGATTTCAGAACCAGACACAAATGCCCCAGCCCCTTCCAATTAGTAGCACCCTCGACCCCAACTCCCTTAGTTTCCATGACTTCTGATTTTTCCCTGTATAATCTGTACTTCCGAGACACCTGGGGAGCCAAGTTGTTGAGAGCAATAGTTCGCTTGTGTCCCCAGGACTTGTAAACTCTCCAAATATACCTTTCTTTGCTGCAACACCTGGCTTAGATGCGTGCAGGCAGACAGACTCCTTTTTGCTCTGATAAAGTGAGTGTCCTTTCTCTTTTAAAGAGATCGATCTCTCATTTGACCAGCAAAGATTTTGTTCAGACTCTCAGTCAACAATCCAATTAAAAAGCCAAGATTAAAAGCAGCAACTCATTTTTTTTTTCCTTTCCCTGGGCTAACTGAACCCTTATCCACCTCAGGATTTCCTAAGAACAGCTCAGATAAAGTCATAGCCTGCTACACAAAGCAAGGAGGCTTGGAATTCTGAGAGAAGCTCACCCAAGTTTACATGATGTGAGGCAGGAAGCCAATGGGACACAACAAGCCCTAAAACTGAGTCCAGGTCTACAGGGTGTTCCTGGGTGGGCCTCTTCACAATCCTGCCATACAATGCCAAGTAAATGTCCAAATGTGTAAAAACATCCAAACCTGTAGAATTTTTTTTTTATAAGAGTTTGAGCCAAACTGACGACATATTTCGAGAGCAAGATCTCAAATGCTTCCCAGTCCTTTTTTATTTTAAAATACATTTCTCCATGCAATTCTAAAATTATTGCAATATTTCCAAACCTGCTACTGGGTAACCAGCTTTTAAAATGTGGTCCAGGCATATTCACGGGGGGATTACTTCAGCACTTCACAAATAAGAAAAAAACTCAGCAATTAATAGGATTTATCTCAGTCCACTAAGAAGTTAATCAATGAGCCAGATTAGAATGCAAAATTCCTAATCATATAATAGGTATATCAAGGACTGTTCAAATATGGATAAAACACCCATATGAAGATGAGTCAGCATTTATACAAGGTTCCCCATTTCCTAAAGTTTTAACAGCATATAAGCTTTATATGTTATAACATGTCAGGCAGACATTTCCCAGCCCTTTTCCTGCATTTATCAAAACAAAAATGGCATCTAAAATTATTTTAAAAGGTGATTGACTTAGCAGGTGGATAAAAGGAAATCTGGAATTGCTGCTGCTTCTAATACTTGTAAATGAATGGAGAAAGGGCATCGGTACTCATACCGATACAGTTTTTAAATGTCCCTTCTTTCCTTTGTCCTCTTACTACTTTTTTCTTTTTCTACCACTGCAAACTGTGAAATATCTACTTCATATATAATTCACCTGATATCACTGAGGAAAGCAATAAAAGAAAAGTTTTTAACTATTTGAGGGTAAAAAAAAAAAACCTACATCATCTCTCTTTTTTTTTTTTGATGGAGGGTTCATGAGAATAGCTCTCACATTGGTATGTAAACTTGTTATTCCCACCTAATGAGTTAGTTAATAGAGATGGGAACATCAATTTAATCCAGTAACTATGTGTCAATATCTCTCTAGGTAAAGAAGTGGTGCCAATGGAAATCCAAAGCTTCTTCACACTCCAGATTTCTCCCTACCTCCTCACCTCCCCCAGCCTCCACATCTTTTCCAAGCTTAGATATATACCAAGGTCAAGAACACCACCTGGGCTGTATTTTCTAGGGGTCAAAAGGATACAAAGAATCTTATATTGTATAAACACTTGTTCTTTGGGAAGAGGACATTCTGCCTTCCTTCTAGACTAGCCATTGATCTCCCTTCTTGTCACTACCTGTATAGCCAGGTAAGATTGGCCCAGAGAAGGCTATATCACTCTCTGTCCTAGAAAGTTCTCCTGAAGATGGCCTAAATCTGCTTGGCTCTAGTACTTGGGGCATGTATTCTAGTTCTTGTCCATTCTTTTTGGCCTGTATGCTCCAGAACAGCCTTTCATTATCACTGAAGTGGTAAATGTGGGCTTAGGAATGAAAGCCACTTAGTTTTGCTTAAAGAGTTCACCCTGTGGTCTAATTTAATCTCACTCAGCAAGATTCTGTAGTGGGATCTGAAGTTTTAGTGAAATTAAATGTTATTTAGTTGACCATTGTCTAGATTTTCTATCGAAAAAGGAAGTCTGGAATCTCTATTCACACTCCTTTGCATGAAAAATAAATGTATTGTTTCTATAAGAAATTTCTCAATTTTTTTTTAAAAACCATTCTTTTCTCTATGAATCTCTCTGTTGTATGTGATGGATATTACCAAAGACTATTAGCCAAATTACAATTCATAAAGAATACTATCCCATTTATGCTGTAAAATATTCCAAACAAAGATTTAATATCCATAGTTTAGAATTTACAATACAACATTGGAGATCCTAGCAAGTGCAATCAGATAAAAGAAAGATATAAAAGGCATCCAAATAGAAAACAAAGAAGTCATACTGTCACTATTTGCAGATGATTCTCTATATAGAAAATCCTAAAGACTTCATAAGAACACTACTAGAAGCAATAAGCAAATACAGTAAAGTCTCTGGATACAAAATCAACATTCAAAAATCCATAGCTTTCCTATATCCTAAAAATGAAATGTCAGAAAAAGAAGTGGAAAAAATAATTTCTTCTACGATTGCAACAAAAAAGCATAAAATAAATTTAACGAATAAATTTAAGGAATAAATTTAACGAAACAAGTAAAAGACCTATATAATAAAAACTATAACACCCTATTAAAAAAAATTGAAGAAGATACAAAGAAATGAAAAGATATTCTGTGTTTTGGGATTGGAAGAATCAACATAGTTAAAATGACCTATTACCCAAAGCATTATACAGATTTAATGCAATCCCCATCAAAATCCCATTGGCATTTTTAAAGAAATAGAACAAAATATCATCAGATTTGTATGGAAGCACAAAAGACCCCGAATTGCCAAAGCCATACTGAGAAAAAAGAATGAGGCTGGAGGCATCACTCTGCCTGACTTCAAATTATACTACAAAGTGACAGCAAGCAAAATGGCATGGTATTGGTAGCAAAACAGACTCACAGACCAGTTGAATAGAATCGAGAGTCCAGAAGTAAACCCATATTTATATGGGCAAATAATTTTCAACAAAAAAGCCAAAAACATACAGTGGAGAAAGGAAAGCCTCTTCAATAAATGGTGCTGGGAAAACTGGAAAG
>NW_006434120.1:3541459-3547980 GCF_000325575.1 Pteropus alecto | reverse complement strand
ATATACTGCTGGTAAGCCTGTAAATTTGTCCAGCCACTACGGAAAACAGTATGGAGTTTCCTCAGAAAACTAAGAATTGATCTGCCATATGATCCAGCAATCCTTCTTCTGGGTATTTACCCCAAAGACTTGAAAACCCATATCCGAAAAGATATTAGCACACTGATATTCATAGCAGCATTATTCATAGTGACCAGGACATGGAAGCAACCGAAATGTCCTACAATAGATGATTGGATAAAGAAGATGTGGTACATATATACAATAGTCTATTACTCAGCCATAAGAAGAGATGAAATACTGCCATTTGCAACAACATGGATGGACCTCAAGATAATCATGCTAAGGGAGGGGCAACTCCATAGCGTAGTGGTTAGCAGGTCTTCTTTATATGCAGAAAATCCTGGGTTTGCGCCCAGGTGGAGCCACTGACCATGCCCTGGGTGCACCAGGCCCCAGGTGTAGGCCTCGAGTGTGTGAGAGAAGAGGCCCCACCTTCAGAGATCCAGTTCTTGGGGAAATGGTAACATCCATAGGTCAGGGGTGGAAGTGGGGGGTGGGTGTGGGGTGGTAATTAAAGAGGGGGAAAAAAATCATGCTGAATGAAATAAGCCAAACAGAAAAAGCTGAAAATCACATGATATCACTTATATGTGGGATATAAACCTAAAAGCAACAAATGAGTAGGACAAACAAACAGAGACTCATGGACATGGACTATAGATTAGTGGTTACCTGAGGACTATAGACTAGTGGTTACTAGTGAGGTGGGGGAGGAGAGGGAAGGTAGATGGCGTAAAGGGGGTCAAATATAGGGGATAGAGGGGAGGGTGAAGTGGGTAAAGGGGTGTTACCACAATAGAATATACAGACGTCAAATTATAATGTACACCTGAAAATTATATAATTGTATTAACCAATGTTATACCAATGAACTTAATTAAAAAATAAAATAAAATAAAAACATTTAGAATTTAGATATTATTTGGTAGTGTGTAGTAAATTTCATCTGTGTAGTCAGATTTCACAAATCTGACAATATAAATTTACCCTTAAAAACCATTCACCATGAATTATACTAATTTGTGTATGAGAAAAACAAATGGCAACTGCTGTTTCTATTTGCCCATAATCTAATCAGAGAAGTCCTCAAACTTATAAAGAGTATTTGTGTAAAACCTAAGAAAATATTATACTTAATGGAAACATTAGAAGCACCACTAAAGACAGAATGGATTTTTTAATTAGTAGTCACAAATTCTTTGGTACCCCTCCCTTCCATTGAGAGGTGGAGTCTATGTATCCTATTGTTGAATCTGGGTTGGTTTATTGGTTTTTTTTGTAACCAATAAAATGCAGAAGTGAACGTGTGTGACTCCTGAGGCTGGATCAGAAAAGGTAAAGCGGCTCCCCACTTGTTCACTGGAATATTTGCTGTTGGAGCAAATAATGGAATATAATATAAAAGGCAGAAACATCCAAACCCATACCTCTAGGTAAATATATGAGTTAGTGTAATGGTGATCCTCCAAGTTAGCCAGGAAAAAGTGATAGCTTATTCAATAAATAGTATTTTTTCAATTCATCTAAGTTGTTGATTTTAATGGGCATATTATTATCCATACTCTTCTCTTTGTCATTTTTTTAATGTCTGTAAAATCTATAGTGACATCCTTTTAGAAAAATTCTTCATGATTATCTCTTTTTTCTTAATCAGTCTTACCATCAGTTTATCGATTTTATTAATCTGTTCAAAATATCAACTGTGTTGATTTTCTCTCTTTTTGCCATTTAATTGATTTCCATTCTAATTTTGATTATTTTATTTCTTCTACTTATTTTGTATTTAGTTTTCTTTTCTTTTTTCTTTAGCTTTAAGGTTGGCATTTAGATCATTGATTTTACATCTTTCTTCTTTTTTAATATAAGCATTTAAGTGCATAAATTTCCCAGTGCTTTTGCTGTAGCCCACACATTTTGATATGTTGTACTTTCATTGTCATTCAGCTCAAAATACTTTCTAATTTCTTTTGTGAGTTCATGGGTTATTTAGAAGTATGTTATTTAATTTCCAAAAATATGTTGTTGTTTTTTTTTCAGATATCTTTTCATTATTTATTGCTACCTTAATTCTGTTATGGTCATACAGAAATGTACTCTGTGTGATTCCTATTCTTTTACAATTCTTGAGACTTGTTTTATAGTGCTCCATATGGTCTACGTTGGTGAGTGTTCTGTACCCCCAGTGTAATCACTACACACATTGACAAAACAGCATTATGTTCCAAGGTGGCAGGTAGGATCCAGATAGAAGCAGGCTGGCAGGCTTCATGCTAGGAAACTGACTGCACGCTACCTTGAAGGAGATAAACTTCACTAACTCAAAGAATAATAACATGAACCCCCTGGTTGTTACGACATGTGTGTTCTGATTTAGGGTCTCCTATTGTCATTGTACTCGGTTCCATGGAACCTCAGAGAGATGATATGAAATAAGTACGCTATTTTTAAAAATTCAGAGAATAAAAAAGAGCCCTCAGAAATTATATGTATATAATAAATAAAATTAAAAACATAATGGGAGGGTTGGAAGATAACATTGAAGAAAACTTCCAGGAAACAGAGTGAAAGGCAAAGGTCTAAGAAAGAAAACAAAATATTTTTTAAATTAGAGGATAAGTCAAAGTTCAGCAACCAAATAGTGGGAGTTCAAGAAAGAGAGCACACAAAGAAAATGGAGAGAATTCAATAAGATTTTCCAGAATCGAAAGTAACTTACTTCTGGCAGGAAGTGACAGAGTAAAGGACCCACTAAGATTCCAACATAGTGGATAAAAATAGACTCATAGCAAGACACATGATTATGAAATTTCAAAATTCCAGGAACAAAAATTTAATAAACTTCCAGAGAGAAAAAAAGTCACAATCAATGGATCAAGAGTCAGTCTAGTTTTAGATTCTGAATAGCAATGCAGAACTTTTCTTCTATTTCTAGTTTCCATTTTATTGGAGACACCATCTCTTCATAACCAAATGAAGAACATGGCAAAGCTGGGGGAAGTTTTTGTGCCTGTCTCTTTGTGTTCTTTTTCCCTGTCTGAACATAAATAGTATCTTGACAGCAGATCTCTTTGTCTCTAAAAAACAAATCAAATAAACATAGGAAAAGGAAAGAGCAGTGGGTTATTTGCTTTAAGAAATAGTGTAAGAAATTCTTACCTATTTTGGAGCACACACATATAGTTATGGTTTATTTTTGTTTGGTTGGTTCTTTTTAAATATAACTGTGATGTCCGTAACTTATTTCATTTAAGAATATATTTATGAGCTCTTTCCATGTTAGTATATATGTCTGCTTATTTATTTTAAAATTATTTTTAAAGGAATTTATTAAACATTAGAAAGTCCAAAGAAAATTGAGGTTCAGAAAGCTTAAGTTACTTATCCATGGTAACACAGATAGAAAGTAGCAGGCCTGGGGCTGGAATCCAGATCTCCTAGTTCTTCAGACTGCCTTCATCGTTTATGAAAGTGCTTCAATGATCTAATCTCTCATTTGCAAGATAGCAGGCAGGAATGACTGCGGCATTTCCTCTGATTTCTTAATTTTGGAATTGATGACCATGCTACATAAACCAAATTATGAACATCTGGATATGCACGCGCATACACACAAAAACTGTTGACACATGTTAAAAGGTGAAAAGATAACATTGTATTGTGAGAAGAGAACCATCTACCATGAAATGTAGGGAAGTGTGGCAGACATTGTTGCCCACTCAACACTATTCTCATTTTCTTCTTGCTAAGAATAATGTAATTTTATTCAGCAATTGGTTAGTGGGAGCAATATACTCACAGGCGGGACCAGCCTGGCCAAACCAAGTAATTTAATTCTCCTGGATAATGAGATATAAGGAGAAATTGGTTGGGAGGCTTTGGGGAAATATTTCCTTCTTGATAAAGTAAATGCACACACGTGCACACAAACACACAAGAAGACAGTTGCCTTTCCCCTTCCTGGTTTTGAATTCAGTTGTGTGAGGATAAGATGCTTGTTGTTGCTACACAAAGGGAAGGGAACAGCACCCATAAGTTGCTGATGTCAAAGCAGAGACATGGAAAGAGATTGGCTCCCGGATGACAATGCCGAGCTGCCAAACCAACCTGGGACCTCCTCCCTCCGTAGTCATGTGTGTTAATAAAACCTTACTGTTTCAGCCATTTGCAGCTAGTGGTCTGTAACTTGCAGCTGAAAGCACAGTTACCTTGCCTCTTAGAGACTCAGCTTTTTCTTTATAAAATGGTGAAAACAATGTGAGGTAGTTAGATAGACACACGTGACTGGAGAATGAAGGCTCTTCCCAAAGACTTCCCTTAGGATCTCCCTGACACACCTATTTTATGGTTATAAATTACCCCTACATCCTAAGGCACAAAGGAGTGAAAAGCCATAAAATAGTCTTTGGTTTGATCTGGCCACAAGCACCTGTGCAGTTAGTACTATCCTAACCCTTCTGTAACCTTAGCCTCATTATACCATCATTGCCCGGAAGTTCATGAATCTATAATTGACTGAATGCTGGGTAACCATAGGCACAGTAGGCAGAGAGTTATATAATAGCCAAATGTCAATCAAAACGACCTCATGTGCCAATCATCTAGCACCATCCTCATAATCTCCCATCACGGCCCTAATATAATACAGACCTCCCCACTTTCACGAAGCTGCAGCCTTCTTTGGCTTAGCCCGTTTCTTTCTTGAAATGTACTTTCAATAAATCTTACTTTTCCTAAATCTCGCTGATCTCGAATTCTTTACTGCGTTGGCTGAAAGAACCGAGGACCCTTCAGTGCCACCAGAGCAATGATGGATTTTAGGTCACCTCAACGGTAACAACAATACCTTCCTGACAGGGTGATGGTGAGAAGGAAATGAGATAAAATGCGTAACATAAAGGAACTCAGTAAATGGTAGCTACCGATAGCATAATCATTATAACCATTATATCAAAATCCTTAACAGGGGCACCTGGCACCTGTTCCCAACAACAGTGGTCTGGGGACAGTACACCCAGCTGCGACCTCCTCTCTGAATGCTGAGGAGCTCAAGGGATGGGTGCTTTGGGCCTGGGAGCTGGGGACGAGGACAACTTACAATGGAAAAAATAAATATAAAAATCCAGTGTGTAAAATCAAAGCATAGCTTGTAGTGAAACATGACATGTTGAAAGATCTGAGAAAACAGTAAGATATTCATTTTTTCTGTCCTAGAAATCCCGACTCTGGCAATCTAGGCAATGTAAATAACCCAAACGAAGAGAAAAACTTGACTCACGGAATTGTTAATTCAGCATTATTTAGAAAGTAAATCATAATTTTTTTTCCTTGATGTAATAAAATTGTGAAGTCAACACAAAAATTTTTATTGGAGACTGTATTGGAGTAAGGCAGTGTCATTTTCTATATAAACTTAAATGAAAAAAGTCAGAATACAGAAGTGTATGTACACTTGGGTTCCAACCACATGGAACACAGCTATAATTAGGCCGACGACTGTAACTGGAAAATCGATGGTAAGTAAGTGCAGCAGAACACAGGAAATGAGGGGGCTGCAGAAACTCTGGGCACAGAAGGAAGGAAACATGAGACCAGACGGCGATGATAATCATACTGGGGCACACAAAGGACATCGTTTCCTCTCCACTTAGGCCATTAGGTGGATTTCAAAATAGTCCAGGCAGTTGAGTGCCGAGCTGAAGGTGGGCCAGCAAAGATACAGACTTTGACCTACTCTGCGCCCTGAGAAGACCTCTGGGCAGGGGCCCCATCCCTGGGCACTGCACACAGGCAGTGGGGGAGGTGGACTGGGGAGGCGGACCAGGAAGACATCCCAGTGCTTAGACACTGTGAGGGAGGTGAAGAACCTCTGAAATCTGGGACTTAGAAAACACAGGGAAACAGCTCTCCATGCCATTGGCAGGATCAATAGTTCTTGTAGAATGTTTCCTATTGATCCACCCTCTGTTGTGAGAGGCTTGTTTGTGTTCAGAGTACAGTCACGTAGTGCTTAACTACAGGGAGACATTCTGAGAAATGCATCATTAGACTATTTTATCCTTGTGCAAACATCACAGAGTGCACTTATACAAACCTAGATGGTGTAGCCTGCTACTCCAATTGTATGTGCTATACTTTTATGTAACTGGCAGTGAAAGTAGCTTTGTTTATACCAGCATCACCACAAACACGTGAGTAATGCATTACGCTACAACATTAGGACGGTTACGATGTCATTAGGCAACAAAATTTTTCAGCTCCATTACAGCCTCATTGGAACCACCTTCGTATATGCGGTCCGTCATTGACCAAAATGTTCTGTGGCACTCTACAGGGTACTAGGAAAGCATAGGCAAACAGATTTCTTTTCTCTCAGGTGTCATGTGGAAGGCAATATGTCAGCAATATTTCATAAAACCAGTTGCCTAGGAAAAGCACAGAAGGACACACAGCTATTACAG
>NW_006434120.1:3502475-3540930 GCF_000325575.1 Pteropus alecto | reverse complement strand
TCCTGGTCCCTTACTCATCCTTCCATCTACCCAACTATCTCCTCCTCTAGAAGGAGCCCTGAAACAGAGCAACTCGCCACTTTTTTAATGTAACAAGTATTTTACAATGCTCATATTTTATTCTGGAAATAAAAATTGTAAATAATAGAATCTACTTCCCCATATAATGTTGAAGGAAAATCAGTATGATGCTGTCACCAAAAAGCCATATAATGCTGTAACTATAAGGAATAAATAAAAGGAAGATAAATATAACAAGAATATTTCCATAAGAATGCTCAGGCACAATCGCATTAACGAAGCTGTCAAATTTTGCATCTAAATGTGGAGTCGATGTGGCTGCAGTAGTGCCTGATGCAGTGTTTTCGTGGGTCTTATCAGCAACTTAGTACCCAGGCAGCCCAGGGTGTCCAGGGAAAACTTCCCTCCACATTGAGTTGAAGGGGTGGGGTAATGCAGGCCACAATGGCCTTGGGTACAACTAGCGTCATATTCAGAGTGATCGTCCTCCCTGGCTCTCACCTTCTTCAGCTCCTACAGGGCCTTAGCCCTCAGGAACATCTTTTTCACTTTCGGGGCATTAGCAGCCCTCGCAGGTCCTCTCCCAATGCCTGTCTAGGCCCTGGAAGGCAGTGCCACAGAGGGGCCTCCAGATGCTCTGTACCTGCCCGTGGGACCTCGGGCTTCCCCGGAAGCCCCGGGGAAGGAGGCCGGGGGAGCGTTCCTTCCGTGGCTGCATCGCCTGGGGGCACTCAGCACCCAAGCTGCATGGTATGGTGCCTCCAAGCCCCTCGAGTCAGTGGCTTCTTCAGCTTCTGCCTGCCTGTCCATTCTCCCTGAGGCTCAGACCTGGGGAACTAGTCAGAGTAGCACCCCGCTTCCCCAGGCTCCAGGCACACCTTATTCTTAGCCTGCTGCACCCTAATCCTCTACCGGCCCCAATCCTCCTGCCAGTCAAATCCTGGCGGGATCCCCACTGCTTCATCAGCCAGGCCTAAACAGGACAGAGTCCCTTCTTGCTCTGAGCGCCCTGCACCACAGATGAGAAGGACAAGTTCTCCTCCAGATAGCTCTTTATTGCTTTGAGACTGCCCTGGGATAATGACAAAGATTCTTCACTTGACCAACTTTAGTTAGGCTCCTGAAACTTTTCCTAGGCCCACCGGTGCACTTCCTTGTAAAATCCAGTTTTAGCAAGAACCCTGCTAAGTCAGTTTCACCAGAACCCTTACCCTTGATATCTGATCACTCTCCATATTTGATCAGATTCTTCATCAGATGTCTGATCTCCCCGCCTGCCTTCAGCAAGGATCCTGTTATTCAGCTTGGCGAGAAACTCCTTTATCTCTGATGTTTCCTCTTAGTAATTTTCCATCTCCTGACCCCCACCCTGCTTCTTGGCTATAAATGCCCACTCGCCAATGTTGTATTCAGAATTGAGCCCAATTCTCCACTGAGGTCTCTTTACCCCTATTGCAATATGTAAAATATGTGGAAATTCTCCAGTTTCAGGGAGGTGGTATCTCCAGGCACCAGCCCCAGGAGAAGCACAACATTCCAAGATGCAGATGATAAAACTGTCTACTAGGCCCTGTTTGATCTGAGAGTTCCCCAGATACATTTATCTTTGTACAAAACGTTACCGGCTAACTTCTGCTTCTTGTAATCTGCTTATTCAAGGATGTAGTGGGAGGCTTTATAAGCTGCCTCCTCTGGAAGCTCGGGGCTGATCTCTAACCCTGCATGGTAGAGTCAGTTGCCGGGCGGCTGATAAAGGCTCATAATTCATCTCAATTGGCTCCATGGGTCTTAGAATCGTTCACGCCGTAACAATAGTCCTGAATAAAATCTGTTTTTATGGCTTTAACTACCATCCAGCTCTGGTTTTTCTTCAACAATAATTCCACCCCTGTTGTCCCTCCCATCACGCTTCCATCTCTCACCACACACCACGGCCCTTGCAAAACAACGACAGCCTACGATCACGGGCACTCGGAACACCAGCATCAACCCCAACACAACGCAGTGGTGTACGCAACACACTGTGTGTTTTGTTTCTTCCTAATTGTTGTAGCCTGACAATGACAATTACAATAGGGTGCCTGCTGTTTACAAAGCACTTTCTCAGTGAGTAGCACATGTTGAAAGCGAAGGAGATGACTTAGAAATCCCAGCAAGATCATGAGCAAATTATTTACCTTGTCTGAGACTGTTCCCTCATTGGTACAATGGGAGAATCATGCCCCCCAACTTGGTTCTTGACATTTTAATGAAATAGCGTGCGGAAGGCAGGAAGTGCTGCTCAAACGTTACTGGTTCCAAGAGCCAGGTTGCTGCGACTCCAGATCCAAATCGGTTAGCTACCCAATCAACAGCTTCTGACTGGAACAATTTTTTGAAAGTTCTATTTTCTGGAGGTACCATTTTTACTGGGAAAAACTAAGGACACTGTTCAAGAAAAAAGTGAGCAGTTGAATTGCCTATAGTTCTACCACATTGACACAAGTTTTTAGTTTGTATGCTTCACCTTCAACATAGATATCTATATTTTAGAGTGTTTTAACCATACATAGGAAGTTTTTTCAAGAATGTATGGTTCCAAGGAACAAAAGAATCTCCAGGCACCAGAAAAACCTCGAGGCCTGAGCTGAAGGAAAAAGTCTGATTTTCAGATTTCTCCACAAAGGAGGAGGTCATAGGATTATGAGAGAAAGAGCAAATGAGAGCGGCTGAACTTGGGCTGAAAGCAGCTGAACTTGGGCACAGCTCTGAGCATAGCACCCTCCTTCCTGCATGGAGTCTGAGATGCTGGGAAAGGGGAGTTGGTGCTGGGCCTGGCTCTGGCAAGAGCTGAAGAGCTGGGGGTATCTTTGTGGTGCATCCCCAGCTGGAGGACCGCTGGGGAGCCCTAGAGCTGAAGGAGGGGCTGTGGAGCCTGCCCTGCCCCCAACCACCTGGGAAAAGGAAGCAGAAAAAGGAGAACCCGTTACAGTCACTACACTTCCTTCTCTTCAAGCTCTTGGGACATCACTGACCAGCAGCTGCATGGAGGACGACCGCGGCAAAAGAAGGGCTTTGGGCCACTGTCTGATAACACCGAGGTAACTTTAATTTTCACTCTTCTACCCTGGCATGAGGAATGAACTGTGGCGGTCTTATTTTTCTCCGGGGGCAGCTGAAGTATACTCCTTCACCTGTCCCAGCCAAGGTTTCCCCTGACTAAATTGGGAACTGGTCTTAGACTTAAAATTTGGAATTTTCAAAAACTGGGAGTAGTGTTCTAGAGATGATTGACCTTGGTAAGACAACGGAGGACACCACTTTGCCCTGACTGGTAAGTTTGTCCTCGGCCAACAGTATTTATAAATAGCTACTGTTTACAGGACACGGCGCTGGTCGTGTTAGGCATTCCAAAGGCAGAAGTTACTGTGAGCTGCCTGTCATCTTCACTCTGCTCACTGAGCCCAAGATAGCTTCCACTCAGGGTTTAGGCTTACAGAAGGAAAACAGGCTAGAAGCCACAGACTGGTGAGAATTGAAGACATGTTTCAGTCAGTTCTGTTGAGCTAGGTTTGTCTAACCGGAACTTTGTTTTGCCTCCTTGCTTTAACTACCAAGGAATGTGAGCCCACCTTCCACATCTTTCAGCGGGCCCTATCCTTGTCTCTGAAGCAGGCTTCCCAGAAATAGGTCAGCTGATGGTGACTCACACACCCTTACTTCCTGGCCTTTCGGAGTTCGGGCCTGCGTATGAAACCTGGCATTGTAAAGACACTTGGTACCTTTGGAGTTGAAGCTCTTCTTCCCTATGCCTGCATGGCTCTGCGTGCTCTTTTGAAAAGGAATGGCTGATGTGTGCACCTGGCCTTTCTCCTCGCAAAGTTAGCAGTGGCCACCATGGGTTCTGTGAATTCCCGAAGTCACAAGGCAGAAGCCCATGTGGTGATGATGGGCCTTGACTTGGCTGGCAAGACCACGCTCCTGTACAAACTGAAGGGCTACCAGCTGGTGGAGACCCTGCCCACAGTTGGCTTCAATGTGGAACCTCTCGAAGCGCCAGGGCGTGTGTCCCTGACTCTCTGGGATGTCGGGGGTCAGACTCAGCTCAGGGCCAGCTGGAAGGACTACCTGGAAGGCACGGACATCCTCGTGTATGTGCTGGATAGCACAGACAAAGCTCGCTTGTCCGAGGCAGTGGCTGAGCTCACGGAAGTCCTGGACAACCCCAGCATGGCCAGCGTCCCTTTCTTGGTGCTGGCCAACAAGCAGGAAGCGCCTGATGCTCTGCCGCTGCTTGAGATCAGAGACAGGCTGGGCCTGGAGAGGTTCCCGGACCGCCGCTGGGAGCTCCGGGCCTGCAGCGCCCGCACCGGCGCCGGGCTGCCCGAGGCCTTGCAGAGCCTAAGGAGCCTCCTGAGATCCCGACGGCACTGCGTCCCCAGGTGAGCGCAGTGGGGCAGCGAGCGCGGAAAGCAAGAGGGCTCCACGTGGACAGAGCGGCTTATCTTTGCTCCTATGAACTAGACGAACCATTTGTTCCTTGAGATTCTTAAGCTCAATTTATCAAAGGAGAAATCCTTCTGTGCTTGGATAGAATGTTTTCTTCTTGGGACTTATCGTCACTGGTATTAATGTTGAAAATCAATTATTGTTTGAATAACGATACTTGAAGGAAAAAAAGTACCTCAACAAACTTCAATTCATTACCAAGTACGAACTGAGCAATTGTAATAATAGGGCAGCAAGTAATTGTAATAATAGAGCATAATAATTAAGACCTAGTTGCAGAGGGTTTTTTTTTTCAAAATCAAATCAGAATATCATCTGGACATGGTCACGGTCTTATGAGTGACTTTTCCTGACAGTCCCTGTGTATGTGCCACCATCACTCTGAAAGCAAGTGGTCAACGAGCAGAATTGAGCAGGCGAGTCTGTTCCCAGGGAATCTTGGGTTTAGAAGGTCGCAGGGTGCTCGGCCTTGGGCGAAGAGCCGGGAGTTCCGGCCTTCCCAAACTTGTCCTCTCTTCTCTGACCCTGATTGACCTTTCTCTGCCCTTTTGTCATTCTGCGTTGGTCTTTTTCTAAACCCTTTACATTTTTCCTTCTTGTACACATATCTTTCCTTAAAGATCAGGTTAATCACTGATTTCATTCATTTATTCATTCATTTAATCAAAAAATATCTAGAGCATTGAATTTGTGGCAAAAGCACTGAACTTTTAGCTATGGACCAGGCCCTCTAATCGGGAGGTATGGATTTTGACAGCAATAAATCTCCCACATTATCACTCGTAAATACTTCCTTTAATCTGAGTGTTTTAATGGCATACAACTTCTATTCAGCACCAGCCCTCATGTCAAACAGCTCTAAATGTTGGCTGTTGCTTCCTATCCTGGACTAACGTCAACCTCCTTTAAGCTCCTGACAGTAGTTCTGCTCTCTCTGGAGTGACAGAATATAAACTGGCCCTCAGTCTCCCTCCAACATCTAGTACCTGCTAGGTCCCTCTATCAAAGTCTTCCCGTCCAGCATCAAGTTAGGCTTGCCTAGTTCTCTTCACTACTTGTCAGTTGATGTGTTTCAAGACTTCCTGTGTGTATTAGACACAGGAAAGTGCGATGATGCAGACAAATGAGACAAGGCATGTGGCCTCATGGAGCTCTGGTTGGGGGAGCAGTGGGACCTAGCTCGCATAAAAGTATAAAGATAGAGGCTCAATTCAGCAACTGTTTCTTGAGCACTTACTGAAGCCAAGTTCTATGTTCAGTGTTTTATGTATAGTATCTCTAATTCTTCCAACTCAGCAAAGTAGGTATCATTCCCATCTTATATAATTAGAAACGGAGGCTTGAAGAGGTTATGACTTGCTTGAGGCACAGAGCTATTTAGTGGCATATCTGGCATTTGAAACCAGAGGAGTCTAGCCCTAATGATGTCTTCATTGTTTCACGACGTCATGCTTCTAGAAGGTTTAAGATCCACCTTCAGTCAGAAGGCTACTTCTTGGAAGCCTGAGGGAGGGCGTCAGAAGGATAAGTAAGCCAGAGTGGCAGAAATAGCACGTTGGGGTGAGGGTAACCTGTTATAAAAGGAAACAAAACTGGAAAAAAAGTTAAGATCTATGATGGGGAAGGCTTGGACTTTTGTGATCAGGAATTTGGCTTGGGAAAGTAAAATCATGGGACTTGGCATTTAGGAGGATAACTTAGTGGAAGTGAGGTGTGGAGTGGATTAAAGAGAAGGAGGGCCACTGGGGACGAGAAGGCGGAGAGACCAGCTAAATGCCCACTGCAGTAACGGAGGAGAGGAAGGGAGATGAGGAAATTGAGAACCTTTTTTAAGGGGAAAAGCTGAGACAGGAATCTGAAGACAGATCAAGAGTTTTGGGTCTACATGACAGGAAGGACTGAAATGAACTAAGAAGGTGGAGAAAGGAGGAAAAGGCTGGGACAGAGACCAGACTGCTGGGTTCTGCTTTTGAAATGCTGGGTATAAATGTGTTTATAGCTTCTTTCAAATTATTCCATTATCTGCAATTCTTGAGATATCAAGGACCCTGCTGCATACACCTGCTAGTTCTCAGTCATGGAGACTCATTTCTTCACACGATTTGTCACTTTTTATTGTGAGCTCATCTTCAGTAGGATCTGTTTTTTCTGTGTCACTCCCATGTGCTCTCGGGAACAGGGTTTCTATACAGAGCGGCTTCACATTAGTATCTACTAGGATCCTAGAGGTTTCAATTGTTTTAGATCAAATATTATGTTAATTTCTCTGCTTGGGGCTCACAGGTAGTATAAATCTGGACTCTGCCCCAGTCAGGGCACAGGCCTTTAAGGGGCATCTCTTTGATGCTCTTGCTTTTCTGCTGAGCTCAGGTCAAAAGTTTCTCTCCTCCAAGCAAGCCTACGGGCACATCTCCCATTCCCATACAGGTGTTATTACCCCAGCCTAGTCCCTAGAGCCTAAATTGGGCTCCTCTAAGATCCCCATGGACCCCAGGCTTCCTAGCTCACACCCAACTGCTTTGGCTGTTGTTCCTCTCTTCATTTCCACCACTTGAGGATTTCTCTTTCTTTCGTGCAAGGACAGCATATATTAAAACAAATATTTATGATGATGATGATAATGATGATTTTGGTTACAGTTTACCCAACATTTCTATGACTCTGTAATGGGAAAGGGTCTCCATCTTCCATGTTGCTGACTGTCCTGGTTGTTTTGATATGTGGCAGGGAGCCTTCCTGAGGTGCTGGCAGGACGGTGCTATGATGAGATCTATACTTAGGAAGATAATCTAGGCAGCTGTGTTTGGGTGGAGACAGGATCCCAAAGGCGGGAGACAGGCTAGAGGATGACCGGGATGTCTTTTGACTGATGAACATACTCTTGGCACCACTGGTCTGAACGGACACTTTATCACCATCCTGCTATGGGGATTCTTCCTCCTTCTCCTGACAATCACCTTTTCCAGCTGGGCTGGTCTCCTTTCTGTCACCAGGATGTAGTAGGCTCTTGCCCAGCTCCAAATGTGTGCTTCTCGCTAGACGAGGCAGAGTGGACAAGAGGGCCAGCAGGTAGCTCTGAGTACGTGCCAGCAGTCCCAGATCCTTGAAGGCAGATGCGCTTAGTCTTAATAATTACCAGAACGTCTCCTTTCATCAATCATCCCCCTCAGATAGGACTTGGGAAGGACAACAAAGCAAAATATAAGAACCACCCCCAGTTAGTACTGACAACCACTGTTTGCTGGTCTATCTCCTGCTGGGAGGGAACAAATGTCAAATCAGGCAGATAGAATTACCCGCGGTAAGTTCTAGGATGTGAACTCTACAGTCTCTGGGTGGAAGGTGGGGTCTGAGAGCCTCAGAGTCCAAGGGCAGCTTTGCCGACCTCGCTGCCTTCCGCGATGTTTGCCTGAAGTGAGCACGGGAATCCCGCAGGATGCCAAGCCCTGCGGCACCCTCCTGGGATTTCCGCTGCCCCCTGCACGTGTGCTCTGTCCCTTCCAGCTTCCATGTCAGCTGAAGGTCCTCGTCCCTATAGTACTAACCCCAACAATGTCAGCATTCCTCGACTATCACACACATCTATGGAAGACACCCCGGCTGTTCCTTGGGCTTAGAATGTTTTCCTGAGGGTCTACTATTTAAGGAACCTCAGATCCTACCTCTGCAGGAGGCTTCCCTGCCCACTCCAGCTATGTTCATCCTCCCTCCGAAATCCCGTGGTGCTGACTGTCCCTGAACTGGGACGCTCCCACACGTTGGTGTGTGGTCTCCCCAAATACAGTGTAAAGTCCAAAAGATGAGGGGCCATCCTTGCATCCGTTAGGCCCTCCTGGGAAAATACGAGATACTGAGAATTGCTCATTAAATACTTGGGCGGATAGTGAATAACTGAAAGCTATTGAACGGGTGTTTTGGCGGAGAGTCCCCAGGTCCTCTGAACTGTCTAGAATAAAATCCAAAAAACAAACAAACAAAAAAAAAATGAGAATACCAAGAGGCTTACTGGCTCGAAAGTCAAAATGGCACTTCAGGAATCCTCTGTAGTAAAAACAACAAAAAGTCATATGTACTCTTTCTAGATCATGTCATGTTCAGAACTACCTTTCAGTCTATGTGGGAGAAGGACTGCTGAATGGGGTCCTTTCACAGGGCTGACACAGGTGGGTGGGGTATGGTGTGGGGCCCTTGGAAAGGTTGAACCCCCTGAGGTGGCCAGTGACAGCAGGTACAGGGCCCTGAGCCAGCGCCTGGGACAATGGCAAAGACGCTTTACTGCACCAGGCAGAGGCCTGGCTTTGCCCACTCTGGGGCTCCTGTCCTCATTTCTGTTTCCACCTTGACACTGATGGCTCTGGAGAGAGGATGGGGCTTCATCCTTTTTCAGAACCTTCTCTGAAGACCACCAGAGAGCTAGCCTTGCTCTCCATGGAACAAGAGTGGCCAGCCCTTACGAGGGGGAATTCCATTCCCATTCCTGATGCCAACGAAAGGGTAGGGCAGTCCTCAACGACAGCTTTGGCCCTTGCCTCCCCACTAAAGCAGGCTGGAGCTCTCCAGGGACATGAAAGTGGGAGGCAAGGGGCAGATGGAGTGGCTTCCATCCCGCTCTTCTGCTCAGAAATAGACATGTCTGAATACACATACGTATGTATGCATGTATACGCATTACAGAGATACAACACAAGGAAGCTAAGGAAAAAACAAATTTCATGCTTTCTGTTTTATTTAGTTTCGTTTTTTAAATGGTGTTCTTTTCACCCCAGGGGTATCTAGTTTTCTTTTTATTTATTTTTTCCTGCAAACACTGTGTGCAGTAAGAATTGTTCTACTTTGGAGAGCTGAATACCCTTTTGACTATGAGGCTGGGTTTCTGCCTTTCTGACTCACTGGATTTGAAGATTTTTCTCCTTCCCCTCTCGGTTGGAATCAATCCTTTGGTGAAAGTAGGAACCACAGGAGTTGAGTTTTTGGCTTGGTCCTACTGAGTTTTGGTTTTCAGTTACGATCCTTGCAGTTCCACACACTCGCCTCCCACTGCTGGGGCTGGGGGTCATCGTGTCCTCGAAAGTGGGCCAGGCCCCATCCTCAGCACGTGGGTGAGCTGGCACCTTGCTTTTCCTTCTTGTCCTTGAGCTCCCTATCCCCAACCTCGGGCAGGCACTTTCCTCAGAACCAACATGACTCACAAGGCTAGGGTGACACTCCCTCCAAGAAGCCCCAGCCCCCGCTTTCCTACAAGTTTTTAGAAGTTGGACAGGAATGACAAGATTATTCTGGTCTGTGTAACTTGTCCCAGAGCCTGGATCAAGATGGTAGAGTTACCGAGTGAGCAGGAGGTGGAGATGCCAACCTTTGCTGCCACCTCTTGGGCCTGTGAGCACAGATACAGATTAAAAATAAGAGGCTTAATTCTTCCTGTTGAAATAAGGGAAGAGATTTCTCGCCACTCCCTTTTCTTAAAGCATTTACTTTGGAAAATGTGTAAAATTTCTTTCCTCTGTCTCTTTAGAAATGAATACAAATCTTTTTAAAAGCTGCCTAAGCCCTTTGCCAGCTTTAGGACTCAGAAATGCCTCTCAAGGACTTGGGAACCAACCCTTTGAAATGTAATCATCAAGGAAGATAGTGCCCCTGCCTCCCAGGCTCTGCAGGAGAGTGGGAGCCTAACTTGACAACCTATCTCTTGTCATAAAGATATGAGAAGTTTCTATTTCTTTAGGTTAAAGCCAATTAACTATCAGATGGAGACCCCGATTACCAGGTGAGTTTAGGATGAACTTTGTGTGACAAATGGTGCTGTCAAATCCTCTGACTTGAGGACTCGCTATTGTTTATTTTGAGGACGTAGGTAACAGAGTTGCCTGGCTGCAGACACAGCTGAGGCTCTTTTCTGTCTTTGCAATCTCAGTAGATTGCCTGTGATGCGCGTCACATTCTGGTTTAACGTTTATTCAATAATAAAGCTGTTTTCTTTCTCTACTACCTTTGTAGTGAGATTTTCCGGGCAAGCGGGAAATTTGTTTTTAATTCTATTTCCCCAGGGTTGGCTCTGTAAGCTTCGAGTTGCACACATGATTAGTAAAATCATGTCATGAACCCTGAATGCATCCTAGGTGGTTCCCTGAAGGCACCTAATTAGGAATGATGAATTTCTGTCTGGCCTGCAGCACTCCGTCCCTCAGGGCTATGGGAACCTGTGATTGCCTCTGAATTTACTGAGATAAGTTTCTTGGTGCAGTAAAGAGTGACCCCTGCATTCCCTTCCCACATGTAAAAGCAACAGCTCAGGAAAAACTAAACAATTTTAGACAGGAAAGAAGTCTTTTATTTTTACCTCATTGTCTTGATTTCCACTTCTCTGACACAGTCACCCACAAGGAAATTTGGTGATGTGGCTACAGATTATAACTATTTAAACATTCTCCATGAGGAATGGCATTGTTCCTAAAACCTGAGTCTTGGTCCCCCCACTGCAGCCTGGGACATGTGGATATGTCTGCGGCCTACTTCAAGCATGAAATTGCAAACCTAAATAAATTAATTCTCATAAAAGCACTTCGATTCTTCAAATAAAAGAAGGCGTCGTGATTATAAATTATCTCTGGATTATGAACATGACACCATATCATTTTGCAATTTTTATTTTACCTTTTCTTTGAATTCCACAATCTTCAATTTCATATGGCATTAAGTCTTGGCTTAACCAGGAGAGAGAATATAAAGGATACAAAGAAATGTAAGATTTTCAGAGTTATGAAAATTCTTCCATGAGAGAATTGCTACCAAGATGGAGATGCAACCCACCCTTTGCTCAGATTGGTGCTGTCTAAATGCAGTTGAGTGTACTGGCTTGGAGTCCGGCCTTGAAGTCAGGCAAAACTGACTAGAACACCAGCTCTACTCTTTACCAACTCCGTGACCAGGGGCAAATTATTTAACCAAACTAAGCCCCAGCTGCCTCATCTGCAGAATGAGAACGATAATAGGAAGTACCTCATGAAGTTCTCATAAGCATTCAGTGAGATATTTTTCTCATCCAGTTTGTATCTTTTGAGTACCTACTATGTGCAAAGCACTGACCTATGTGCAACAGCTGCAAAAATGAAGGAGATGCAAACACAATCCCTGCCCTTGAACTTACGGTCTAGTTTTAAGAAGGGACAGCTATCAATATTAAGTTATGCTAAAGCATGTTAGAAATGCAAATGAAGCATAGAGTTCTGGGGCCCATGCTTTTCTTGCAGATCCCTTTCCCACCATCAGAACTCTCCAGACCCAGATCTGTTTGGGCGGCATGGCTGGTGAGAGAGAGGGCGGAGAGGCCGGGAGTCCAGGGCTCAAGACGGCTCTTATGAATTCTTAAACTCTGGACATTTACCCTCCAGCCTCTTCCCTATTACAATTATTATCTCTATTCCAGTTTTCTCCTCTCATTTCCCAGCCCAAAGCACTTTCGATGTGAGTGCTCGAAGCCCAGAGTCAGTATCTTCTTCAAGCACTTTAAATGCACCCTCTCCTTGCAAAGGCTAGCAGGCTGAATAAAGAGAACTGATTTCAAAAGACTGGAAATGGAATCCCACACTCAATTCCACTCCTCTCCAAAATTCTGCAATTCCAGGTGTATCCCTTGGACCTTAATTTTTAAAATAAAATGTCCCTAGAAGAAGGGCAGCAGGGAGAGTTATGTGCACTTTAAAGCAAATGAATTTTCAGGATAGTTTTTGTTAAGGAGGCAAAGCTGAAAGTTGAGAACAGCTAAAAGAAATATGGGGGTGCTGCCAAGAGGGAAAGGGTTAGAACTTCGCAACTTTGCTCAAGGTGACATGGAATGTGGGCCACATCTCTCTCATTGCCCACACAGCAAGGACCTGCCGTGTGCAGAAAGGAGGCCCAGGAGGGAAGATCTGGGTGTGTGGCAGTTGAGTGGGGAATTTTAACAATCTGGCCCCTCCTTCCTCTCACCCTCCCGCTGCAGCCCAGTGTCTCCATCAGAGGTCGGCCCCCCAGGGCACAGAGCACTAGACAAGTTGGAAGAATGGATCAGGGCCAGGTGGGGAATGGCAGATAGAAAATGAGCATCCGGAGGTCTTCGTTACTACTGTTCAGTAGAGAGTGCTGACTTCCAAGGGACAACCAGCCGGAAGGTAGCTTCAGTCTTTGATTGGAAAAGCCACTTTTCCCTCAATTGCATCTTATTCTTCAAGTGGGGTTTGCCCTAGTGTGGAGTGACAACATCATGACCCACCCAGGCAGAACTGAGGATCGCAAACTTCCATCGGCCTGGTCTTACCTGGGGAGGGAATTCATTCTGTTAAAACAGCGTTCCAAACTCTTCAAGCAAGTCGCTGGCAAAGGCACCCCCCTTCGACCACTGTGAAGAGAGGATCAAGTTCTCCGGGATGATCAGATAGATGATCCCCCTGAATCCAGAGCTCTGGGTGGCGCGCCAGAAGCCTGCTGGTTGTTTTGGTCTGACATAGCCATGGGTCACAAGGTTCTTACACAAGCTTCTGGATGGCCCTGCCATCAGAAAGGGCTGCCCCTCAGGCAGTGATGATGACTCAGGGTATTTCAGAATGGAGCTCAAGAAACAATGGACCAGCAGGTTTATCCTGAGGCAATTTTAAGGCATTTTCTAGATATCAATTAGCAGCTGATTTCAGACCTGACTGAGACACTGGACACCACTGCCAGCATCTGCCTGCGGTGCCGCAGTGAGTTCAGGCCGGAGTATGAGTACCTGAAGAGAGTCGTCAGGAGGAACAAGGAAAGAACGTCACTGAGACTTGTGGCTTCATGTTGTGTAATGCACACATACATGTAACTCTACAATCTCACTAGAGGGACAGTAAAGGATTAAAAAAAAAAGGCCAAACACCACAAGGACAAAGGAAGCAGAAGAGAAAGTAACAGGCCTGGGTGTATTAATTCACAGAGTCCCCAACAATGCTAGAGTTTGTACTCTGATTTTGGAGATGAAGCACAGAGAAGTTAAATAACTTATCCCAGGTCACACAGCCAAGTTTGACTGTCTGCAGAGGTATGGCTGAGAGAACATGCACTGTACAGCCTCACAGTGATAAGTAAGCCCGTCTGCACCGATCCCAGGAGATTACAGGACTTGGAATATCAAGGAGCTCCAAAGTGGGGCTGAAAACCGAATTGATTAAAAGTCTGTATGAAGATATAATCCTTCAGAGGCCTTTGCTATTTTACTCAGGCCAAGCAACTGCCTTTCTGCATCCTGGCAGAATACTGTCAGTTTATTCTCTGAAGGCATTGCCCAGTTGAGGATGGGGTGAGGCATCTATGAAAACAGGAGAATTCAGTTAAAGTCTGTGAACTGACTGGCGAGGCTGCTCAGACCCCTTCCCCAGTCGGCTCCCGTGCACGGGCAGTGAGGCATAATACCTCAGGCAGGGACTGGGAGAACCTCTCTAGGGATTCTGACCAGCAGGAGAGAAGACATATGACATTGACATTTGAAAATGTCTCGCGATGAAACAGTTGGCTCATCAATTGATGAGCCCTGCCTATATACTCACACAAGTTTCTAACAGATTTTTGGTATCTTCCTCTTTTCTACTTATTATTATGGGAAAATGTAAACCTACAGAGAAAATGAAAAAAAAAATTGTACAGTGAACACCCATATATCAACCTCTTAAGTTCTACAATTGTTAATATCTTACAATATGTTTTATCTGTATATATGTGTGTGTACATATATTATTTTCTTGAATTATTTGAAAATGACTTACAGAGATTGATATTTCAGTCATACACATTTCAGTATCTCAAGCCTAAGAATAAGGAACCTTATCCTACATAACGCAAATCCATTATCCCACTTAAAAAGATTTAAAATAATTACCTAATATATTCTAATATTCAATCTATATTCAAATTTTCCCCACTATCCCTAGAATGGCATTGCATTTGGTCATTATGTCTATTTTCCTTTCTAGAATAGTCCTCTTTTTGTTTTCCTGTGAACCTGACTTTTTGAAGGGATCGGGAGATTTAACCGAAAGAGGATTTCACATAGGATTTGTCTGATAGTTTCCCTGTGGTGTCATTTAACTTGTCCCCGTGTCTCTTGTGAATCCTGTAAACTGGAAGTTAGATCTAAAGGCACAACTAGATTCAGATCAGATGTTTTTGGCAAGAGGTTTTCTACATCATACTGCATCACATCAGGAGACAACATCTGCATATGTCACTAGTAGTGAAGTAAAGTTTGATCTCTTGGTAAAGACAATGACTGCTGGATCTCTCCCCTGTAAAGGTACACTCTTCCCTTTGCAGGCGACTATGGATCATACCTGGCACAGTGTGAATACCTTGTGTAATGCTTTACTCAAATATGAACAGAAAATAAAGGATGACAGGACATCTGAGAAAAAGCTTCCAACATGAAAGAGAGACAAAAACAAATAGGAAAAAAGAAGAAAGAAAGATCATTGCAGGAACCAAAGAAAACTTCTCCCTAATGATAAATAAATATTCTTAGAAATCAGAGAAGATATTACAAGTATAAGGCAAGACTGTTATAAAAAATTTTAGGAAACAAGAAAGAGCTCTTGGAAACCTACACTGAAAAATCCAAATGCAAAGTTGAAAGATAAAGTAGAAATAAAATCTCTGGAAAAGTAGAACAAAAAGATCAAAGATGAAAAAAAATTAGAAATTAAACATAAGAAAACTAGAGGATTAGTCCAAAAGTTTGGCATCAGAAGTAAGAAGGAGGAAGAAGAGGGAGAGGAGAAGAAGAGAGAAAGAAAAGAAAGGAAGGAAGGAAGGAAGGAAGGAAGGAAGGAAGGAAGGAAGGAAAGAAGGAAGGAAGGAAGGAAGGAAGGAAGGAAGGAAAGGAAGAAGGAAGAAAGAAAAAGTAGAGGGAGGTGAATTAGACTAATAAAACATGAACATTTCTAAGAACATATGAATTTCTAGCTTGAAGGGGTCTATGGAGTGCCCAATACAAATGCATATTATAAAGATAAATACAAAAACACTACATTGTGAAATTTCAGAACATCCTAAAAGAGAACAACAGGTCACATACAAAAGATCAAGAGTCAGAATAGCATTAAACTTCTTATTAGCAATACTGAAATCTAAAAGATAATAGAGCAAAGCCTTTGAAATTTTGAGGGAAATTTGAACAACAAAATTGTACTATAACACCTAGAATACAATGACTATCTATGAGTCCATGCTGATATAAATAAATGAATGACTAAATAAATGGAGAAAAGACAGCTCTATCTTACAAAAGAATTCCATTAATAAGTGTCAAAGAAATGAGGGAAATGGAAAAACCATCATTATGAAAATTATAGTAATAATTGTAGGCAGTATTCACCAATGGATGCTAAAGTTAGTAGATGAGTGTTTGAGAATAAATAGGATATTTGAATAGTCTTAAACTATGTCCACCAACATATTTATTAATTATAAAAGGAAAAATTATAACCTCACAGCAGAGAAACCTGGCATAAAATGCTTAGCCAGGTGATCAGAATGAGAACTGCCAGTAATAAATCACACCACCACCATGTGCCCTAAGAAGGTGTACTAAGAAGGGTACATCACCTCTGTGGTATTCTTGCCAAAATTCTAGAACCTTACTCAGTCTCATCATGAGAAAACATCAGACAAATCCAAAATGAGGGACATTCAAAATACCTGATTGTTCAAAACTGCCAAGATCATAAAGACAAAGGAAGACTGAGGAGCTGTTCCAGATTCGAGGAGACTAAGAAGACTCAACAACTACACATAATGTCAATCCTAGACTGGATCCTGGAAAAATAAAATGACATTCCTGGAAAAACGGGTGAAAACTGAAGTCTGTAATTTGGTTAATAGCAATGTCCCAAAGCCAATTTCTTAGTCTTGATCATTGTACTTCGGCCATGTAAGGTACTAGCATTAGGGGAGGCTGGGTAAAGGCATTAGATGGAACTTGGTCATGTTTTTGCAACTTTTCTGTAAGTCTAATATTATTTCAACATAAAAAGTAAAAAGAAAAAATTTCGAGGGAAAGTTATTTCCAACCTAGAATTTTATGTTCAGTGAAACAATCAATTGTGAGGATAGAATAATGACATTTTCAGAAATATGAGGACTCACACACTCTTTACTAGGGAGCTACTGGTCTTCATGCTCCCTCAAAAGAATAAACCAAGATGGAGGCACGAGATCCTGGCAACACAGAATTCAACACCAGAGGGAAGCAAAGGAATTTTCAGAACAACCTCTATGCAAAGGCCTCCAGAGCAACCACCATAGATGGGAGCAAGAAACAAATGTTTTTTTCCTTTCATTTATTTATTTTTTTCTTTCTGTTTTACTTTCAGAAGTTTCTCTGGACTGCTAGGTTCCCTGTAGGATCTTTGCAACAAAATTCTGCTGACAGCAATTGGCAGAAAAACCCTTTAGCTCTTTCCTGTGTACCACAGGTGAGCATGGAAGTGTTATTGGCCCTAATTCTTTACTCCTTCCTCCATCTACACCTCTGCCATGGCCTCATCACAGATGGATTGTCCTTCCTGGTAGACTTTGGGGGTAGACTTTGGGGCTACATGATTTTCTTTGGCCCATGGGATGTTAGCAGATGAGGCACAGCAGGAGTTTGAAATGCGCCTGTGCACTAGGGCTCACTCTGGTCTGTCTCTGCCTTCGCCATTAGAAAACAAACTTTGGGTGGCCTGCTGTCTGAGGATTGGATGAGACACATGTAGAGCAAGGTGGTCCAGAGCCCCTCAGCCATGGTGGCCTGAGCAGAGATACCAGATGAGCCCAGCCCTGATCAGCCAAACCCCCAGATGACTCACAGAGCTCTGAAGACAAATGCTTATTGTTGCATGTCACTGAGAAGATTTCTGTGGGTTTTTTATCCCCCTCAGCACTAGCTGACTCATACAGGCACCGAACATTGGAAACTGTGGATCTACTGTTTTATATGAAGATTTCACAGGTTTATAAAAAGGTGCTCAGGGATTTCACAGGTTTATAAAAAGGTGCTCATCCCAAGTACAAATCAGGAAAATAGTTTGAGTCTCTAATAATTTATGAGCTAAAGAAAAGAGATTTTAACCTCAGAAGGGTGTAGTAGGTGGCAAAAAATGTCCTACGTTACTTAGCATAAGCTTTGAATTTTATATTGAAGAGAGTCCAATACAGACATGGTCACATCAAGGGAATCTGCACCCCTGGGCACTGAGGGAGAGAGAGTGGTGATGATGGCTACTTCTCAGCTTTCAGCTGTGTGAGACTGCATATTAGACCCCTTAGATTCCTTGACCTCCCAGTTTCGTGTATTTCTATGAGGTGTCCCTGGCTATAAAACTCTCTCCCATCTTGCGAGTGTTTAATTGATCCTAACTTAACATGATCAGATGCTACGTGAGAGCAGGTTTTAGTAAAGGGTGAAGAGCAGGCAATGAGTTCTTAGAAGCTAAAGATCTCGGAATGGATTCGATGCGGACTCCTGTATGGTATTGATCAAAGGGGAAAGCATCAAGAAAGAGAGGGGAAAATGCACCTGACCTGAGCAGGACCCACTGGAACATAATCACGCCAGCCCTGTAAGAAAGCATCCCCTTCATTCCCGCAGCGTCGGCTCTGCTACGAATGGGGCTGCCAGGTGGGAGAGACTCACCAAAGCTCGAGTGTCTGAAGGTGTGGACAGGAGGGAAAGCTGGAAGGAAGGACAAATAGATTCAAGTGCTATGGTTCACAAACTTGTTTGGATTTAAGAAGTGGAATAATATATTCTCAGAATGCCAGCCAGAACAGCCAGGGACTGAAGTCTTCTGAATCAGGAATAAAGCTGTGCTGGACTGAATAAAAGGCTCCTCCCAGGCCAGGGCATCCCAAGCAGACATCCGGGGGCTTGGGATGAGGAACTGGAAGGGACAGAAGCAGGGAGAAACAAAGAGATCGCTGTCCCACTGTCCAATGGGCTTCCAGCCTCCGGGTGGGCTGCACCCTTGGGGTGTTGATCTGGGTAGGGACAGAGAAGGTGGTTCTGGCAGATATGAAAGCACAGAGGAATCCTCTCTCCCCTGTTGCCCTGAAATGGCTCAGGAACTAGGCAAACTGGAACGTGGCAGAAGCCAGGGCTGAGTGGGATTAGGGCTGGGTAGATGGGCCAGGCAGGGCTGGCTCATCACGGGATGAGCTCAGGTTCACTTTCAGGAGGGATCAGTGTTCAAGAAGATGCCATCTGGGGTGGAATGCAGCCACGAGTCAAGGTAGCTGACAGCATGGTTTGGGCCAGTGCTTCCTAAAGTGGGATCTGTGAAATACTGGTTCTGAAGAATGTAAAGAGCTGTTGACCTGAAAAGAGGGTTCTAAGACCAACAAGTTTGGGAAATGCAAGGTTTAATAAAATTAAACAGGTTTCTCCACTTCAGGACATCTCAGAGCCCTTAACATGATGATGGAAACAGCTAATCTCTAAGACATGGCAGGCGGGGACATAGTATAGTGTTTGATCATGACCATGACCTTTCTACCTAGAACATAACATCAAACTAGTGAACTAGTGAACTACTGACAACACTTTCCAGAGCAGGAAGTGGGAGTCAGTTGGGGGACAGCCTCAACAGGAAAAGGATCTGGTTCCTTGTATGTTGACACATCACCACCACTGCCAAGCCCTTCTTCACTGGCTGGGTCTATTTAGAGTTTCAGAGCCAACAGACAAATGAACTGAGGTTTGAGACAGATTCTGCCCCTGTGGGAAACTGAAGTGCTAACTAAACAAAGAAATGCATGCCGAGGTTCGATTATAAGGTACCTAGCACCCATCAAGGAGGCTGGGGCCGAGCGGACCCACAGATCCATGGTGTGTTCACAGCCAACACAAAACCAAGATCAAACCTCTCCACTAGATGGAGAACTCGAGGTGCATAGTGGCGTGCCTTACCAGGGTGGGCTCCGGAGAGAACAGGGGCAGCCCAGGACAAGCCCAGGACAAGCCCAGGGAGTCCAGCCCAGTTGGCTGGGTGAAATGTAGGAGGTGACGATTTAAAACCATAGCCGCCTTCAACTCCCTCATGGTGGGAAGCTCGGTCACTTCGCTTTCCCAATTTCTCCAGGTCGCTTGTGGTGCTGACACTGTTGCATCCAGGTGCTAACAAAAATTCTTCTTTCCTGAAGCACAAGCGGAACGTTTCCTTAGAAAGGAAACAAAAGGATGAAGGATGCCAAGGACAAGGACTCTCAAAAACATTGATGACACCAAATAACTGCAGTGTGAAAGTAACTCAAATCTGGTGTCAGACGGCTGCCTGACCAAGCTTCTGGGCACACAGGCTTTTTAATTTTTACCTTTTTCTGTCTCTGATGTGCCTGCCCAGAAGCCCTAGGTTTCAGCCAGTTGTGCTCTAGGCCCGAGCACCTGGCATGTTTAATAGCTGGTCCTGTGATTGTCTCTTACCAGAAGGCAGTAGCATGTTGTACATTCAGGACCTGGACCAGGGACCTACTTCAAGCTAAATAAATGTGTGAGCTTTTATCTGGACCAGGTAAGAACAGCTTGGGTGCTGAACGTGTGTTCATCCTCACACGCGGATGTGCTGAGAACCACGATTCCATCTCTGCACAAGGAGCCTGACGACTTAGAGGTCTTGCCCCGAATGCCACCGCTCAGGAGTGGCAGAAGTGCGTTCTAGGCCAGCACTGCTTGGTGGCAAAGCGGAGACAGCCCAGCTTCAGGTTCTGTCACATGCGTCCCCTGTGGCATCCGGCAGTTCCTCACCTTTCTTTGCCACGTTCTTCGTGGAAGGAAGATGATAACCACTGTCCACAGACTCATGGGGTCATTGTGAGGGCCAGATAACACGACGAACCGAAAAGTGCTTTGAAGTGGAATGACTACATGCAGGATGTTGATACCATCCAGTCCTTTCCTTGGTTATCAAACAACTTGCCATCCCAAAGGTCTCACTTTCTCTTGCTGGTGCTTACAAACTGACTAGGGAAAAGGAAGAAGGCAGATGGACACAAGAAGATGTACATGGTGTTTAAGGTGGGGATCCCTGTACCAAGACCAGAAAGCCCACGGGAGGTTAGGAAAGAGATTTCACAATTAAGAGACTTTGAACTTGAACCTCGGGAAAGTTGACTCCCACAGACCTTCAGCCCCCCCACCTCCACCCAACCCTTCTCCTAAAGGCTCCAGACACTAAAAATACCCTGGCCACCTGCTGCCCAGAGCGGCAGTAAATCACTAGCCATTGAGCACCAGAATGGGCCTGACCTAACACGGCTGATGGCAGCTGACAAGGGTCTGACAGGGTAAGTTCATTTCCTTCCACCCAGGAAGCAGGGGCAGCACTGAAGGTGCTAACAGGGTGTGGGGTGTTTGGAGCGGAAGGTGTCACGGGAGGGAAGGAGGCTTCCTGGGGAAGGGCAGTGCCTCCTGTGGTGACAGGCAACCGCTTTATTATATAGAGTAAGATCATCTCATCAGAATCCAAGGACAGCCACTCAACTGCTGTCCTATCACCCCAGGGCCACCAGATGTCACTGTTACAGAGAGCACGAATATTTGTGATCAGATCCTGGGACGGTCATGGAGATTGTTCAACCTGTGCAGGCTCAGGGCACACCTGGAAGATGTTTCCTGCTTCCAGTTCTTACTAATTAGATCGATCAGCCCCAGGTACTGAAATCAGTCCGATTCACAAAATGGAACCAAGAAATGCCCCAAATCTGTTCCCTTTACTCTCAACGCAATGCTGTGAATCAGAAATGAGGGGCTGAAGCAGAATGTGTAATTTCTTTTTCACTAAAGGCACCAACAAACACATTTGTTGGGGACAAGAAGTAGTGTGCTGTGCTGTAGTGTTGCTCAAATTTGAAAAAGTGGGGACCCCTGAGAGCATGTCCTCCACTTCGTCACTCCACCCCTTAGAAACATCACTGCGTTATAAGTGAACTATTGTCACCTGACCACTGGGTCCAACCTGCGAAAATACTAACAGGACAACAAAAGCACAAAGTCAAACAATGAAGTTGAGAGGTTACTCAAGTATAATAAATAGACCTAGATGACCAGAAAAGTGCTTAGGTTAAATTCTTTTGGTCATTAAAAAAATCCACAAAACTGAATAATTTTCATAATGTGTAGGCTCCTGGGAACACGTCTTAACACCGTTGGAATAGATAGAGCACTTTTTTTGGTCACTGAAGAGCTGTGTGGCCTCTGGCAGGTGATCAAATCCCTCTGAGCTTTAGGCTCCTTGTGTATAAACCGGACCTCTCCAAGACCCCTTTAAGCAATATAAGATCCTAGGGTTCTAAGTGTGGCCCTGAGAGACTCCTGTAAGTAGGGAAGGTGGACGCCAAAAATGACAATACAAAACCATATAAGGTCACTTAAGTGACAGGACAGGGCTGAAGAATTCAAAGTCCTTCTCTTCTGACTCCCAGGAGACTGAGGGATCTCCAGGAAGGGAAGGGATTGGACACCTAGAACATAACACTGTAGAACTCTGAGCACAGTTGATCACTCTTGAAGATTTGGGAAGTAGCTAATCAAATATTTTAAGATGTCAACTTGATTTGTGTCAACACGAGCATCTAAGAAAACTGGTTTCCAAAAATATATAACTGCTACCCATCACCCACTGTAAGTGAATAAATTTCTCAGGAATGGCGGCATGTTCCGTAATGCGATCCACAGCCAGTTTGTGAGTACATGCAGAACTGCTACTTCATGGATGGTTAGTTTAGGGCAAGGGAGAGAGAGAAAAAGGAAGGGGAGTTAAAGTCCTTCTTCAAGTGTTAAAGTCTCCCCACATGTTAATATATGCACAGACAAGAGCGTGAAGAATAGAAACTATATAGTGGCTCTCTCTGATTATTATGGTTGGTTGGTTTGTTTATTTTGCTTATCTGAATTTTCCATTTTTCAGCACTTGTCATGTGTCAATGTATAACACAATGGACATGTGTCCATTGCATAATACATTTTTAAAATGCATATACATTAAGGAAGGGTAACACGTCAAACAATTATCAGTTATCAACACCTTAATGTTAATTAATGGATGCGATGTGTTTCCTACAGTGAAGTGGTGATGGGAAATGGATTACGTTAGCTCTGGGTTCTGCCTGAGTATCAAGGCAGCGGAAATGGGGGAGAGAAGGTGTAGAGATTCTCAAAAGGCAATGGGTGAAAGAAGCCTGCCTCTAGCATGGCTACTTCCCACTTATAGGTAGGCCTGCCAGGCCCCACTATTACCTTGCAGGCATTGAATTAAAATGAAGGACAGTGAAGGTTCATCTTTCTTATTCGAGGCTTTGCTCAATTATTCTCCTTATCAATTATTTATCTTTAGACCCAAACTCCAGCTTTCATAACAAACAAACAAACAAACAAAAAAGGGCTCATGGATTTTATTAATAATTTTAAAAGAAAGAAAACAAATAATTTTTCTCCAAAGATTTGCAGTTTGGTTTCCATCAAGCCTCTCTTTGATGAAGTTTTATTTTACAATTTCATATTGGAATCTGTGGACTTTTCCTGGACCCCTGGTTCTAGTCTAGCACTTCAAGAGTTGTAGATCTGACATATTTAAACACAAAAAAACTTTATTGTTTAGACTCTGATTTTAGATAGGTTATGCTGATATTTGCTTCAATATTATCTGGAAAGAGTTTATAAAGAAAATTTACAGTGTAAACAATACTGGGGAGGGGAAGACTGTTTACAGGAATCTAGTTATCTTCAATATAAGCAATTCATAACCTATTGCAAATCATTTGTATAGTCACAAAAATATGCCTCTACTTCCAGCTCCTAAGCAACAAATGTGATAGAATGGGGGTGGGTGAGGAATACTAAAGCAAATGATCCCTAAGGTCCCCGGCAAAATTTAGACTTTTAGAATAAATTTGAACTATCACCTCCAATTAGTTGGAGATATTGAAGCTTGAAAAGGAGAACAGCGTTGAAGACAGTGACCTATTGTGTTGAAGGTGCCATCAATTATAAGATGTATCATATTTTTGAAAGAAAAAACATTGCTAACTAAACTATGACACATCACCTGTAAGATGCACTCATTTTTAAAATGTTAAAATGTGGGGGAAAATATCTATCTTAGAATTAAGGAAATCTAGTATTATCTATCTCACATTGCCCCCACCTACCTGACGGCTTCTATTCAGTGACTTGTTAGACTTTCATATGGGGACATCTAGCCTTCTCCCAACTCACTCAATAGCGAAAACCTTTAGGCCTGTCCTTACTTGGCAGAGCATCTGTACTCCAAGTTCTTCTTAGAGTCTACAATCCCCATTTCTCTCTCAATCAATACTCAGCAAAAGCTTAGTTGAGAGACATCATGTTTTCAGGACTGGCAGCAGGATGTGCAGCCCATCCGTTTTTCTCTACTGTTGTTTACCCTTGGATTGAGCCAGCTCAGCAGAGAGCAGAGTACTGGAAACAACTAGGTAATCCCTCATGGAGAGGCTTTTACAGACTCTCTCTGGCATCCCACAGTCCATGCACCAGGGACACTGTTAGAAACAGCCTGAATTGTACTGAATCTGTCATCAAGGACACAGTGTCCTCTTCGTGAGGGCCCACTGAAGATACTTTTCAGGTCTTTCTGTCATTAATAATCATAATCATAATCATAATCATAATCATCATAATAAAAGCTTTACAGAAAAGCACACTATTCATAAGCGTACAACTGGATCACAAATTATAGCTACCGCTGAAATGAAAAAAAAAAAACAAACCATTACCAGCATTACTGAGGCCCCATCATGTCTTCTCCCCATCGCTACACTCACCCTCCTCCCCAAAGGCAGCCCCTGTTCTGATTTCTAACACCATAGTTTCATCTGTTTTTGATCCTTCCATAAGTGGAGTCATACAATATGTATTCTTTTAGTCTGGCTTCTTTCACTTATCATTATGTCTGTGAAATTCATCCATGTTGGTATGGTCCCCTGTGTGTATATACCACAATGTATTCATGTAGGTTGTTTCCGGTTCGGGGTTATATGAATGAATAATGTGGCCATTCTGGTGCACAGAGTAAGCTATTCTCTGAAGTATGTACCCAAGAGTGAAATTGCTGAGTTATAGGGCGGTGCATGTTCAGTTTTAATAGTTATTTCAAAAACAGTTTTCCACTTTGTGTGCCCACCAGCAGTGTATGAGAATTCCAGTTGTCCCACACCTTCATCAACACTCATTGCTGTTAGTCTATTTTTAAAAACTTATTTAAGACCTTTACTAACAGGTGCTTGTAGTTTGTTGACCTTTTTTTTTTCTTTAAAAAAATCAAATTGGAAACTTTTATTACAAATTAAAAACGAAGTTCTCAAAAACCTCAACTTGACAGATATGCAACAATTTAAAAAACCTTTAAAGGTGTATTGAGAAAAACCAGACTTTTTAAAACGCACAGTTATCATTACCCTGCTGCATTGATAATGCAGATAGTTCTAGTTATCTGGACAACAGGTGTAAAAGCAAGCACTTACGGTCTTCAGCTCCAATCTTTTGCTCATTTCTTATTGCTGGACCTTCATATTTATTTCTTCTTGTTGGATGACTAAACCTGGCGATGGTAGAGACAGTAAGCGGGCGTTTACTCAGCCCTGCCCTGCTCAGCCTCAGAGCAGAATTCTCAGCTGGTGGATGGGCTGTTTTGTCTCTGCCATCCTGTGGTTTAGGGGTTTCTGGACATCTGCGTCAGTAACCGAAGCTATGGCGGTACCGATGCTGAGGTGGCTGCTCACCTTTGGTCTCATCTCCTTGATTTTCCTTGTGCTCTTCATGGCTGTCTGTGGTGAAGAGGCCCCCGCAGAATCAAGGTCTATAGCCGCGATACGTACTCTGTCTCACTGGTCTACCTTGTTCCTCTGCACCCCGGCCGCCAGCACCCTGCATCGCTTCTCCCTGCAGAGGAGGCTGGAATGTTGCAGTCGAGGCCCACAGGGTCTCCGTCAGTAGTGAGGTGGGAACTGTTGCCTGTGGCAGGGCTGTTGGGCCTGGCCTTCGGAGGGCTCTCAGATCCCTCGTCCTCTCCCCCATTCTCACGCTCTGGTAGTTCCGGGGGTGATTGCGTGGCCCCTGCACGTGGGCAGTGTGTCTCATGGTTACAGTCTGCTGCGCATTCACGCCTGCGCTGGAACGCCACCGGGGCTAGTGACATTTGCCGCCTCTGCACCCTTTTCTCCTCCAACATCAAACTCCAGAGTTGAAGGTACTTCCTGGGGTCATCCTTCTTCACGGCATTCTGGTGCACAACTACATCTGCCGTGGTGTCGTTCCTGGTGATGAAACCACATCCCTTTCTTACAGTGAGCCGTTTTACTGTTCCCACGACTGCTGCCGGTGGTGGCGGGCTTGGTGTCTGGCGGCGCTGGGCGCAGGGCAGGGGCGGAGGCAGCGGCTGGGTCCCGGGCCAAAGCTCCTGGCTGCCGTGAGGCGACTGCGCGCCCGGCTGCTCAGGGCTCTCCAGGGTCAGCGCTCAGCTCCTGCTACGGATCCTGTCAGTCCCTTTATTTGTAGTCATTTTGATGAGTGTGTAGTAACTTCTTATTGTGGCCTTAATTATCATTTCCCAAATTCCCATTTCAGTATTCTCTTTCGTGAAGTATTTATTCAAATATTTTGTCAGCTTGTCTATTAGTTTTTTTTTTTCCTAACCGATTTACAGAAATTCTTAAACTATGTGGGAAGGGTCTTTTGTCAGTTACATGTACTGCATATGTCTTCTACCTTGTGGCTTCCTGTTTTACTCTCTTAATGGTGGCTTTTGGTGAACAGAAATACTAAATTTTAATGTAGTCAAACTTACTGCAGCTTTTTGTATCCCTTTAAAGAACATATTCTTCTATTTTTTTCTTGAACATTGTTTGCCTTTCATGTTAAAATGAACACTTCACCTGGAATTGTTATTATGCAAGGTGTGAAGTAAGGTTCAACATTCATTTTTCCCCCCATTTCACATGCAACTGTCCTGGCACCATTTATTAAAAAGACCACCCTTTCCCCATTGCTCTGCAATGGCACTTTTGTCATAAATTCAATGTCCACATATGAGAAGGTCTGTTTCTGGACTCGCTAGCCTGTTCCATTGGTCTATTTGAATATTCCTGTGCCAATCCTACATTGCCTTAATTATTGTAGCTTTATTTAAAACTTTTTAAAACTTCTATTTTAATTGGTAGCTGGTTTAATTTTAATCTTATGAATACTGACTGAATTGCGCTTCCCTCTCTGGTGTTCCACAAAGCACCCTTACTCATTCAAGTGGTTTGGTAAATATGTTGGGAAACGTTGAGTTAATCTAGTTTCTTTGTTGCAAGACTTCTACAGCCTTTAATGTGCTAATACAATATCCCTCAAACTTACTTTGCTACCCTTATTCAATATTCGACAACTACTGTAGTCAGGTATCACTCAGGATTCAAGTGTAGAAAACAGCAATTACTCTAGGTGTTTTAAGCAGGAACATTTAATACAGGGAATTAGGTGCCTACAAAAATCACTGCGAGACCAGGTGCTGGGCTACACTTCTAGGAATGACTCCCAGATGACCACAAAATGGACCCTCCCAAGGGAGGCACTACAAGCGAGGCCACCACTAGAGCTACTCAGCCCACAAACCCTTTACTCTTGCTGCCTCAACCACAACTGCCTCTCAATACCCAGGAAGTTGAACACTGTGTTCATGTCAAAACCCTCACATTTCTATGACCTTACTTGTTACCACAAAGCAGCAAAAGCAAAACAAAACAAAATGAACAACAACAAAAAACCCCACTAAAAAACCCATGTCTCACAAGTATCTCTGAAAGGCAAAATTAATTTTGCACCCAGGTCTATAACATTCGGTTCTCTGCAGGATAAGAAAGACACCTGGGGGTTGGGGTGGGGTGGGGGGGATGCAGACTGAGCTGTCTGAGCGACAGTATCCACCACAACTTACCAGGTGCCTGGTGTATGAGCCGGACACTTTTCTAGGCAGAGAATACATCTGTGAGCTTAGCGTCTAGTAAAAAAAGGCAGCTGTGGAACAGGTTAATGTGGGTGCCTGCTCCCCACCTCCAACAGAATTGCTATAACCATCTCTCCAAACCAGTGTTTTATGAAACACAATTTGGTCATGTTTCCCTCTTAGTACTGAAGGTAAGAGACAAATTTGTGCTTCACTTCTATCAATTATATATGATGTTATGGCATACATTCGGCATTTTAACTTTACCTTCATCTTATTAATTCTCACTCTTATTTTCCCTGTGTTCCTATTTCCTGATTTACTTTTTACCATAATGTACTATGTCTTTTTGTAAGTTAACTCCAATCTTCTCCTTGTAAAAGGGCGGATACCAATCACTTATCTGTCTGCGCAAAACCTCAATGTCACCCATGAGGAGCTGGCCCACTCCCAAATTCAGACTATCATTTTTGTTGGCGTCACCAATTTGATAAAGTACAAATGTAAAATAGAAGCATTCATTTTATTTCTGGTTTCACTTTGGTAATGAAAAGACCAATGAAAAGATTAAACGTTCAAGTAAACAACATATTCTTTGTAATAAAAAAATGAGTATAACATGCCTTATAGTATTTTATGATAATTGGCTTTATTAATGTAGAACAATTAATAGTAGCCATAAAAATTTATAATTAAATGTTAATATTACAAGTTAAATTATTATTACAAATTAAAATTTATTTCTGTTCCCTATATTGCCATTTAATTAGAGAAACAACAGCAATGAAATCTTGTTACCTTACAATCAATTTGAAGTAGGTTGTTCAGGAATATAAAAAGAAAGTATAGGTGGGAATGTATAAAAATTTGGCCAAACAAAAAGATTTGATCCATTCTGGCTCATAAAGCAAGATAATGTTTATGATTTTGAAAAGTCACTGAAACTTCTTCCCTAAACTGGTTCCTTTGTGATACATTTTCTTGAGTTCTACCCATGACTGCCACAGTAACAGCCCTGGGAACAGAACCCACACACTATTGAAAAATACCAGATAGACCCAAAAGTAGAGCCAATTCCTGGTGTTGAGGTTGGGGCTTCCCATTAGCCAGTCTGGAAAGAAGGTCATCCAGCCGCCATACAATTCACACACGCACAGGGTGATCTGCACGAAATGCCTGCGCGAGAGGAAGAAACAAGGGATGAAACTGCCAGCTCGGCACCCTGAATCATGACACCTTTTCTTTAATGGCAGCATCAGCACAGTCTCCCAGAGCAGAAAACCTCTCTGACGTTGGACCTCAGGTTTCGGGTGATGCTCCTTTGATGGGGCCAGTCAATAAAGACTCATCCATGCTTTTCTTGAAGAAGCGACACTGTCTTTTCTCAAAGACTATTTTCAGAGTTAAAAAAGGTCTCTCAGGTATCCTGTCCTATTCTTACGAAGATTTAGTGAGGTCACACCTGACTCAGCTAAGAGACCTGGATGGGAATCTTGCTTGAGGTGCAATTTTCCCCACTGTAAAAGGGGATAATAATAATAGTCCCTGGATGGACCTAGAAGGTATAGTGCTAAGTAAAATAAATCAGACAAAGACATGTATCATATGATCTCACTTATATGTGGAATCCAAAGAACAAAATAAATGAAAAACAAAACAGAAACAGACTCAGAAACAGAACAATCTGATCATTACCAGATGGAAGGGAGGTTTGAGGGGCTGGGTGAAAAAGGGGAAGGGATTAAGATGTACAAATTGGTAGTTACAACACAGTCACAGGGATGTGGAGTATAGCACAGGGAATATAGTCAATTATATTGTAATAACTATGTATGGTGCCAGGTGGGTACTAGACTAATTGGGGAGAGCACTTCATAAATTCTATACATGTCTAACCGTTATGCCGTATTCCTTAACTAGTATAAAATAATATTGAATATCAACTATAATTGAAAAAAAATAATAGTCCCTTCCTCGAATAATCTTGCAGAGATTAAATAAGCTACGTAGATAAAGCGCTGAGCACTGTGTGTGGCACATACTAGGTACTTAATAATGCGGATATTATAAATGTTTTAAATAATAAACAAATGGGTGCATGTAGTAAGCTTACAACCAAGATCATGGGGTCGAAGATATATCAAGGCACCAAGGAGAAATAATTTTTACTGCTGACTATCTGTGTAAAATTGGGTAGGGAAAAAGTGGATTAAATGACCCTCGAGGTCTCTTTCAAATCTGAAATTATTATGAAGCTTTAAATAAATAAGACTTCTTTGATGCAAGATGGTAGAAAACTGAATGCAATTGTACCTCTCTGACATTGTTTTAGGGAATCATCCCCAGGCTAGCCATCTGTTTGCCCCAGGTCACTTTGTCCCTAAGAAGAAGAGGAAGGAAGAAAGGAGGGAGGGAGAAAGGAGAGTTTGAAGTCTCAGAGTCTGACTGATGGATGGTTCATCTTCCACCTTTCTCCTTCTGCTTCCCATTATTTCTGCCTTCCTCATACCCCTATACCCTGCTTCTGAAAAGATTTCTTATTTATCTGGCATGTCTAATTACATAAGGGAATTTACTTTGTGTCGAATGGAATTGAAGTTTTCTAGAGTGATTTGAGGGATAAAAGGATGGAACTATTACCCTTTTATTCTCCAAAATATTGGTGGCAAATCATCCAGTGCTGTTAACAACGCACTTGCCTATAGCGTGACTAGGTTGTTACTACAATCACATTCCTCCTATTTTTTTTTGTTTTGAATGGTCTGATATGATCCTGGTGGCACCAGGATCCTTAGCTAATATCAGACAATTTTCGTTTTTACTCTACTTTTCATGTAACAAAGCAATGTGGTCACCATCTACTTTAAGTGTCACTTATGCATTGGGACAGCTAATATTTCTCTTTTCAGCAAGACAGGAGCAGGCACTTACCGATAATATTTCTCTTTGACTATGGCGTAAATGAGGATCAATGCCAGGGACCCATCCAGGACCACAGTCAGAATTTCCAAAGACACAATGGTTGGGTCAAAATTCAGCCATCTTTTCCCTAAAAAAAAAACACATTTTGTTACTTCTCTGGCAGTCATTTTAATGACAGTCAATGGAAATGACCTTTTTTTCCTTAGGGAGGAGATACAAAGAATAGTTGCCACTCTCTCTGCATTCTTCACAAAGCCTTAGTAGAAGGCAAGAGAAGCCCTGAGATAAATGCGTTTGCCACCTGACACAAGTAATAATAACAATATCATGTTATGTTGGTAAAATAATTTATAGTTTCCAAAGTACTTTCACATATGTGCCCTCTTCACCCCTCCCTTTTCATTATAAGTAACAGAATTCTAAATAAATTCAATATAGTCAGATTTTGCAAAGATGATTTTTAATAATTATCTTGGTAAATGTAATGTAATTCTTTACTTTAAAATTTCAGTATAAAGTCTATAAGTATAACTTAGATGTAGGAAAATTATTAAGGAAGTGCTTATTAAAAAACATGTGTTTATTAATAATTGAAGAGAAATTGAGTGCTGAGGGGCCAGAAAGTAGGGAAGGAGAATGATAGAGCCTGGACTTCAGAATGAATCTAAAATGGACAAAGTGGGCATTCGAGTCTGCTACAGGGGCAGAACCCACTAACAAAAGCCACTACGGAGACCTCAACTGTGCTGACTAGGAAGCAGGCATGCCCAAAGAAATCTTTCCAAACCCCATTATCACTATGGTTTCTTCTAGAAAGAACCACGAGGTACAAAAGTCTTTTTAGAGCTGGACTGTGAGAGCCATGCACTGGGCAAAGCCATAATCTCCTCCTAAGACCTCAAATAGAGTAAAAGTCCTCAACTCTTCTCTCCTTTTAAATACTGTTCTTACATTATCTAGGATAGGTAAAAAATTAGCAACATGGTCTGACTGAGCTGAGCAGCACAAAGCTCAAGTCTCTTACTGGCCAGAGTTAGGGTCTCTCAGCCAGGGAAAAAGGGTTCTAATGAAAGGCTGTTCCGAGGGAAGAAATGGCCAGTAAACAGGATTAGCCATTTGATGAGATAACACAGGGACACATGCTGAGAGCAGATTCTGTGAAGGGACAACACAACCAGGCCAGGCAGAGCCCTCTAGCCTGTCCTTGGAACTGCCAGCCATGAACTAACTGAAAACATAATAACGAAAACAAATTTTTCCTTTAAATTTAAGCACATATCATAAATTTAAGTAATATACAATAGGCAAAATGTACCCTTCAGTGCATCCAAATCTTAAAAAATATCACAAGTAGAATGTCAATGTTTTAGGAACTAAGAGATCAGTGGGTGTTTAGACATTCATAAATATAACACCCTTCATTCATTCTTTAATTCGACAAATCTTTTGGAGCATATGGAAGGCTCCGTGCCAGTAGCAACTGGGACAGAAAGTCTATCTGCAAGTGGCTCACATTTTAGCGAGGTCGAATCATGCAATGAGTGACGCTGACAGAGTATGGGGACATGGAAGACAAGGGAGATGAGGCGTTTTGATCACTTCTTCTTCACCCTGTTGGTGAGAGAGAGATTCCACCGTAGGGTTGGGTTATGGGGATGACCTAGACAGGTTAGACAGATGAGATCGATGGCGTTTTCTTAGCCACATATACTCTTAGCCTGGGGGGAAAGTCACTGTGCCATGCAGGGCCACATGGTGGTTGTACTTAGAGTGAACAAGGAGGGGCTGTGAGAGGCAGGCTCTGTAACAACAAGAGGACGGGGTGACCCTCATTCCAGCAGCAGGCCGGCAGGATGTGATTGGCTTGCCTGTGTGAATAATTCCGAGGGCTGGCAGGGAACGGAAGCCCACTACTCAGGGGTGCACAGGCACTGTGCTGATCCCTGAGACAAAGAGGGTTGTTCGGCAGGGTGAAGGGACTTGCAGTTAGGCCATCCAAGGTCCTCTTGAGTTTACCAGATGTCAAGACATGCAGAATATTGGATCTTAATTTCAGACCTCATACCATAAGAGGTGACTCTTGAACTGGGTGAAGGAGAAGGGTGTTTCAGGGTGGAGCATGTGCAAAGGCGTGAAGCTTAGAGAATATGGTATGTGTGAAACTATATTTAATTCAGCAAAGCTGAAGAAGACAGTGGGGTAAGGGGTGGGGGGCAAGGTTAATGCTGGAGAGAAAGGCAGGGCGGGAGACAGACAGTAAAGGCAGGCCTGGCTACCCTTCGGTCCCAGCGTACCAGGCCTCTGGTACCTCCTCATCTACTACTTAACCTCGACCATCTCTTTGCTGATTAAATACCTGGACAACAAAAGGGCAAACAGCATTAATAACGCTAATGCTATGATCATTATCATTTACGCTGTGAACAACTGTCAGGTTAGGGCAGAAGTTTGGAGGGAAGGATGCATGCTAAAGCCTGGAGTAGGTCTCCAGGAGCCATGGCTGGACCCTTGACCACAGGGCGGAGACTAGGAGATTTAGGAGATGATCGAGGGTGACAAAAACTTTCTGACTCCTCCAAGCCCTCTCCTTGATAAGGCTTTGACCTTGGGCTCTGTCCTTGGCCTGCTTAGTCCAGTTTAGAAAGAATCCTGCTCAGTCAGTTTAGTGAAAGTCCCCAAATCTCAATATCCGATCGCTTTTCTCTTCCATTTTTTGAGATTATAATTGACATCCAGCACTGTATAAGTTTAAGGTATAAGCAATATGGCCTGACTTACATACAGTGTGAGATGAGTACCACAGTTAAGTTTAGTTAGCATCCATTATCGCATGTAGATTTAAAAAAAAAGAAAAAAATGATTTTTGGTTTTTTTCTTGATGAGAATTCTTAGGATTGATTTACTGTCTCAACTTCCAGCACCATTAACTAGTCATCAGGCTGCGCATTACATCCTCAGTGCTGGATTCATAACCGGAAGTCTGTACCTTTTGACCACCTTCATCCAAATACTCCACCTCTGCCTCTGGTAGTCAGAAATCTCATCTCTTTTTCTGTGAGTTTGGGTTTTTGCTTGTTTTTTAGAGTCCACATATAAGTGAGATCATACAGTACATGTCTTTTTCTGACTTCTTTCACTTAGCATAATGCCCTCAATGTCCCCATCGCATTGTCACAAATGGCAGGTTTCCCTTCTTTTTATGGTTGAATCATATTCCATTGGGTACGTATACCACATCTTCTTTACCCATTCATCCATGATGGACACTTAGGTTGTTTCCCTATCTGGGCTATTGTAAACAATGCTGCCATGGGGATGCAGCCTCCTGATCAGATTCCTAAATCCCCTCTCCCTACATCTTATAACCCCGGCTGCCTTCAGCAAGAATCCTGTTAGTGGGTCTATCGAGAATCCTCCTGGCCTTGGCAGTTCTTCTTAGTAATTTTCCATTCACTGACCCCACTTTGCTCCTTGGCTATAAATCTCCAGCCGTCCTTGTTGTACTTGGAGTTGAGCCTGATCTCTCTCCCCCACTGCAGTAGTCCCTCTTGAATAAAGTCTTCCTTCCCATCTTTAACAAGTGCCATGAATAAGTCTTCTTTAACAGGGTCTACATAATGTTAACAGCCCTGCTCCACGTCCTGATAAATCAAAGGACAGTCCGCAGATCAATATCTGGGAGGCTTTACCCCAGAATCTGTATTTTAACAAGAGCCCCCAGGCAATTAGTACTCTTTAAAGTCCAAGCACTACTTTATATTATCTATTGGACTTTCACTTTCACGAGAATAAAGGGCACCTCCATTATATGAGTTTTCATTTTTTCAAGGTTGATTGATAAAGATCGAGTTAGATGTTTGCATTTCATGGGACTGAGACAAATCTGGCCTGTCCCCTTTCTCTGATGCCAGGCAGAGCAGCCAGGGTGGGAGGACAATCACTTAGGCTGGAGTCTTTCAGTCCCGGGGCTTCCCCAGCAATTCTCAAGCATAATTTAATCAGCATACTCACCAAAAATGCACAGCTGCATTTTGCTCAGCTGATGGGACTGAAGGAGCTGGACTCCAGGCACAGGGCTCAAGCTCCTTGAGCTACCACTGGCTCAGACCTGAGAGGCATCAAAGATGACCCACGTTTTGCTTTGAGGAGCACTAATTGTAGCTGGCTCAACTCTCTAGAAGAGTTTTCTAACACAAGTGGTGAACAGAAGTCCCAACACAGATCCTGGCTGGGGGATATGATTTCAGAATCATGGAAGCAATGAGATAAAAAAGTGAGGAATTTCAGATGCAAAATCTGAAAGAAGTTATCCTGTGCAAGGCATTTCTATGATAGTGGCCAAGTACCCGGTTGTGGCACAGCTCATCTGTCAGTGTTGACATAATACACGAGAGGTAGTTGATACTAATTTACAGACTGGTGATCAATTTACACTGAGCATGAAGAAGGTAAGAAAACTAGCTAATATCTTGGTAGAGCAAGAAGGTTTTTGGAAACAAGACATTATGTGTGTATACACACACACACACACACACACATACACATATATGAAAATTGATATTAAAAGAATGAAAAATATCCAGTTTAAATACTGTAAACTTTTCAATTTGCACTCACTACGAACATTTTTAATATATAGCTTCATTGAGATATAATTCATGTGCCATATAATTTACCTGTTTAAAGTGGCCCATCTAGTGGGTTTTAATAAATTCAGATTTGAATCACTATAATCTAATTTTAGAAGGTTTCATTACCCCTCAAAAGAAACCTATACCCATTATCAGTCATCCTCCATTTCCCTCCATCACCCCTTTCCCCACCCCATGCCCACGAGCAATCACTAATCTATAATGTTTCTACAGATTCGGGTATTCTGGACATTTTATATAAATGGAATCATGCAAGATGGGATACAGGTACTCATTTAATTGACAGTCACATTTGCAATTAATCTCCTCAAACATTTCAAATATAAACATTTTAAAATTACTTACACAACGAGGCAATCAAACCATCAGAATCTGCGATGTTTCCTATGAAAGACAAATAGACAAAAGGGCCTTCCTAGAGACAAGAAAATGAAAACATGCTCTAGTTTAGCATCACGACCACAGGATGGCACCACAGACACACAGTATGACACGGCAGCATCCCTCCCCCAGCCCACCCGTGGGCACTTTCAGAGCACTGCACCTATACCACCCCATGGGGTGCTATCCTGGGGCCTGCCTGGCTCCCTGACCTTGCAAATGGGTAAGTCCAGAGCTATTTTTCCAAGATTGACATTATAAAAGAGATGTGTTCTTATGGGGGAAAATAAAATAAGTTGAAAATTTTGCACAGGAAAGGGCTTAAATATTATAGTAAATAGGCTACATTCTGGATTGTTCCAGGGATTTTGCACTTTTGAGAAGTACCTTGCAGCAGAGAAACTAAATGTTTTTCAAAAAAAAAAAAAAAAAAAAAAAATTCCAAGCTCTCTCTTAACAAAAGTGGCATTCAAATTTCTATTCCAGAGTTGAACTAGTTCTTTTTCCTGCATAAGGGAAAATTTAGGAAAATTTAGGAAAATTTAAAATGCTTACAGGCTACATTTTAACTTTTAGGTAATGAAATATCTGCAATTACATGTTATTTTCCCATCGCTGAGGTACTTCTTTGCCTAAAATTTCAAAAACCAATTAACTAGAATTCACTGGGATATCTGATTGTCATGTTGCTCCTTGGAACACATTTTGTTGCTGGTCAATACAACTTTTTTTCTCATTTCTTTTTACCAAAAGAACTGCTTATATGACATTAAAATTCTGTCTCTGCCTAATCCCTGCTCACTTCTAGTACCACTTTCCAGGTGTTGCCACTTATCACAACTTTTGTCTATAGTTCTGGGGGTCATCTTCATAGCTCATAATATATACTTACACTGCTATTTCTTTAGATGTTATCTATTAACTGCCCATACTGAAAAATTATTTAATTTATATTGTTTCCCTTCCCTTTCCCAGTCCTTCCAGTTTTTAATAGTGTAGGGGAGGAAAAACTTCCTTCTACCCTCTTAGGTTCTGTAGCTGGTCTAAGAATTAACTGACATAAGACAGATTAACAATAGAAAACATATAAATTTTATGTAATACTTTTTCTTGTACATAGGAGTCTTTAAAAGGAAAATGAAGATCTGTAGAAGCTGTTAGGCCCCAAAGTTAATATACCTTTTTACAAAAAGAATAATAAATTACAAGGATGTAAGAATACAAGGGGCTTGGACTAGGGACGGTAAATTGTGGGAAAATGACTAAGAAATCTGCAGGGAAACAAATGGAAAATGAGGGTTATTTGAGTAGGTCTTTTTGTACAGGTTCATTTTGGCATTGACTCCCAGCCTCTGGTGATAAGAATGTTCTTCCCTTCCTGGTCCGGGGAAGGCACCTTTCTCAGGGGAAACTTTATGACCTGATTTTAGGTAGGAAGGGAGAAATCAGAGAGCCTTTCCTGCACCTGCTGTTTCTCCAGTGCCTTCAGCTCAAAATAATCAATATGCCTAAGTGGCATATTTTGGAGTGGCATGTATTGAACCCCTTCAATAGCTATATTGTTCTCTTTAATTCTTCTATTAGTTACCCAAATTTGTAACTGAAGTAATAAACTTAAAATCTCAGCTTACTCACTCATCAGTGTCGTGTGTCTGGACTTCCTATCGTACAATCGGGACCTGATAGCTCCACCAAGCTCTCTCCCTCTCCTCCTCATTTCCAACTCTCACCTTCTGTTCACTTTGCTTGTACATTGTTGAGATTGATTATATTTCCATTCCTGTTCTGTAATCATGTTTGTCTTCCCTATTTTATCTATAAGTGAATTTTAAAAGCTGAAAATCCAATCAAAAGGATCTACAATATGGTGATTATGTAAATATCATTCACTGCAATGGATCGCTGCTTCTTTCTCTACAGAGCCAGTATTTTGACTCCTTGTCACTTAAGGAGAATGTGGCAAATGGAATATTATTTCTTACAATCATAAATTTCTCAAACTCATGCTATATTTTAGTTTACTTCATATTTGAGCCATAACATTTTACTTTTTTTAAAAAAAAATTCCATTTTTAAATTACAGTTGGCATACAATATTATATTAGTTTCATGTGTACAACGTAGCGATTAGACATTTATATAACTTACAAAGTGATCACCCCAATAAATCTAGTACCCCCCTGACACCATACAGTTATTAAAATATTATTGACTATATTCCCTATGGTGTACTTTACATCCCCATGACTGTTTTGTAACTGCCAATTTGTACTTCTTTTTAAAAATTTATTTATTTTGATTAGTTTCAAGTATACACTATATTGGTTAGACATCTATATAGTTCGTAAAACAATCCCCCCAATTGCTCCCTCCCTCCCCTGACCCTCCACCTAGCCAAAATATTAATGCTAACTGCATTCCCTATGCCGTGCTTGTGACCATCCATCAGCTACTAATTTGTACTTCTTTAACCCTTCACCCCATTCTCCCAGTCTCCCAATCTCCTTCCCCCTCTGTCCATCACCAAATTGTCCGCTATATTTGTGAGTCTGTTTTTGATTAGTTTGTTCTTTTTACTCCTTAGATTCCGCATATAAGTGAAATCATATAGTGTTTATCTTTCTCTGTCTGATTTAAATACTTTCTAGGTCCATCAAAGCAAAATCTTTTTCCATATCCTTCTTTTTAGTCTATGTGTGTCTTTTAATCTGAAGTGAGTCTCTTGAAGGCAGCATATGTAGGGGTCTTTCGTATTGTTTCAGCCACTCTATCTTTTGGTTGGAGCACTTAATTCTTTTCCATTTGAGGTACTTATTGATGAGAATGTAGTTGTTACGATTCTTTATCCTTGTTTTTGATACATGTTTTTTCTTCTTAAAGAAGTCCCTCCAACATTTCTTGTAATACTGGCTTGGGGGGGATAAATTCCTTTAGCTTATTTTTGTCTGGGGAGCTCTTTATCTACCCTTCAACTCTAAATGATAGCTTTGCTGGATAAAG
>NW_006434120.1:3447092-3502101 GCF_000325575.1 Pteropus alecto | reverse complement strand
GTGTTTATTCCATTTAATATACTTCACATTTCAGATGTGTTCTTCATTTCAGATGGTTCTCTTTTATAATTTCTATTTCCATTTTTATGTCTTTTATCTCTTTGTTGAAGTTCTCACTGAATTTATCTACACTTCCCAAAAGTTCATTAAGCATCTTTATAACCAGTGTTTTTAACTCTGCATCTGTTAGATTACTTGACTCCATTATATCTGGATCTCTGTTCTTTCCTCTCATATGGTTTCTGTTTGTCTTCCCATGTTGGCTGCCTTTCCATGTCTTTTTCTATGTACTAAGCAAAGTTCTTAAGTCTCCCAGTCTTATTAGTGTGGATTTGTGAAGTAGGTGTCCAGTGGCACAGTCCTGAGAGGGGTTCAGCTGCAGGCCAAATTTAGCCCAAGCTTCTACCCCTCCGAGGCCACCTGTTAAGATTCAGCAAGCAATCCACAGGTGCTGTACTTAGAGCTGCCTCAAAAAGACACAACAGACACCGAGGCCAGCTGGCTCCAGTGTGAGTCTAGCCACTGCTCAGCAAGGAGCACCTGACTCGCTGAGGATATACCTAGATGTGGCTTGGGTGGGGCCATGAGTTGGTGGGGCGGGGTTACGGGGAATCCTCTGGGCTGAGCGACCTCTGTTATCCAGTTTGATGACATCTCAGCTATGGCGGTGCTGTGTCCACACACTGGGACACAGCACTTCTGTACAGAGCAAGTCTCACCTTGGCCCTCACAACAACAATGTCTCCCTGTAAGTCCCTGGTGCGCCCTGTGCGCAGCCGAATTGGCATTGGTGCTCAGAGCAAGCAAATCCGTCACTGGGAAAGTCTACTCCCGGATGCGGCCCCTTTAAGTGGCGTCTGCCGCTGCCGCTGCTGATGCTGCAGCTGCTGCTGCTGCAACTGCAGCCTCCATCTCACTCAGCAGTTCCAGACTGGGCAGCCCTGCATCCTTCCCCCGTCCTACCTTCTGCCATTGCAGGGTGAATTCTTGGATTTCTCCGTAGTTGTATGGCTTGTTCATCTAGATCCCAGGCGATTTTTCCTTGCTGTTTGCTCCTTATTTCCATTGCAACTTTGATTTGGTTGCCAGAGGGATGAACAGAGCCTCTATCATCTATGCCATTTTTTCCCTCTCTCAATTTGTACTTCTTAATCCCCTCCCCTTTTGCACCCACTCTCTACCCCCACCCATCTGGCAACTATCAAAATGTTCTCTGCATCTATGAGTTTCTGTTTTGTTTGTTCATTTCTTTTTTTAAATTCCACATATAAGTGAAATCATATAGTATTTGTCTTTCTCTGACTTATTTCACTTAGCATAATACCTTCTAGGTCCGTCCATGTTGTTGCAGATGGAAATATTTCAATTTTTTTATGGCTGAGTAATATTCCATTGTATGTATGTACACACACACATATACATATCACTTCTTTATCTATCTTCTATTGATGGACACTTAGGTTGCTTCCATATCTTGCCTGTGGCAAATAATGCTGCAATGAACATATGGATGAATATGTCTTTTCGAATTAGTGTTTTGGGTTTCTTCAGGTAAATACCCAGAAGTGGAAATACTGGGCCCTTCTTCGTCTCTTGTTATAGCCTTTGTTTTATAGCCTATTTCATCTGGTATAAGTATTGCTACCCCAGCTTTTTTATTTGTTTCTATTTTTATGAAATGTTTTTTTCATCCTTTTACTTTCAGTTTGTGTGTGTCTTTCGATCAGAAGTGAGTCTCTTATAAGAGCCATGACTTTCTCATATTTTTGTTTATGCTACAGTTTGTAATTGCCTTTCTTTTTCTCTGACTGAGAGAAGAAACCTGACTTTCTCACCATCTCATTAATATCTTCCAGCTTCTTATCTATTCCAGCCTCCGCTAAAGAGGCTCTGAAGCTGGTTTGTTTTGTTTTTTCTTGACATTTTGTAAGTTACTTAATTGGTAAATGTGTTTTCTCTCAGACTATATCTAAAAATTATAATTTTATTTTTTAAATTATAATTTTTAAGGGAGATTTAAAAAAATGGCATATGAGATAAACAGCATTGTTTTTGAACAAGTACTCCTAGCCCACTTTGCAACTCTATCTTCACCAATTGATTTTTTTCCCCCCTACCATGATGGTAGGGAGCATACTTTTCCCACTCGGGAGCACCAATCAATTTTTATTTTTAGCAGAATCTCAGCGGGAAATCTACACCATTTCCCTAGCTTGACCTGAGAACTTTCTAGAAAAAACACATCCACTGGACTGGTCAGCAGGGGCAAAGAGGCTGGGCTGAATTTGACCCTCTCTAGGCCTCATTGTCCATCTATCTATAAGACAAAGGACTTTCTAAAATTGGATTGTGCATCTTATTCTAAAACTGGGCATGACTTCCAATCTACTAGCAACCTTTTCACCTGGAGCCATTAGCAAAACATGGGCTCTGACACTGGGTCCAGAACCTTTCATCAGAAGGAACTCTGTGTGCAAGAGCAAGACAGGGACCTGGCAATCTGTAACAAGCAGTGACCTATGAGTGTATAACAGATCTCTTCCCTTTTAAATCTACCTGTTGAGGGTCTCCTTTATAAATCCCAGCTCAAACGCTCCTTTCAATAAACCCTCCCACACCTAATGAAGATTAATTTTTCATTCTCCCTTGTTACTAAATTTGTTTTTGTAATCATCAACTGTCTGCTAGTTATGGATCTCTAGTCTCCATTAGGTCATATACCTTTAGGATCTGAGATGTTGTCTTCTCTGTCTTAGAATCCTCAAGAACCCACGATGCTATTTTGCGTTCAGTGTTTGCCAACCTTGAACTGATGACAAGTTCACATAATGAATTGCTTAGAAAGATGCTCTGTGCATCTGGTTCTGCATAGAGACACCACCCTTATGTTTTATGTAAAAAGGGAGCCAATCAGACACACAAACACTTGGCTTTCCTTCATAAAGTAGGCCATGTACCATTAGCATTAGCAACTCTTTGACACTTCCCTCAAGACCACTCTAAGGGCTATACCCTTTCCCTGTACCATCAGGTCCTGATGCGGGCCACCACAGGAAAGGCAATCAGAGCAAAGTCAGAAAAAGAACACAGTAAAAAGTGGTGAGTATGTCAACATTACAGTAAAAAGTGGTGTGTCAATATCAAGGTTCTGTCTCTGGAAGATTCTGTGATTCTGAAATTGGCCTGATCTTATCCTAAAGGAACTCACTATGAGAAATGTAAATTGACAAACACAGTCCACTGTTCTGGGCTGTACTATCTGTGCTTGAATCTGTACCAGTAATAGACTCAATGCAAAACTGAGCAAATTGAGTATAGGAGGCAGAGGCTCCAGCTCCAGAATGAGACTAGTTATTATGAGCTTAATAATTTTTTGGGGGGGGGCTTCTGAACCAAATCTGTTCTAATTAAACAGAGGCCTTAGATCAAAGTCACTGAAAACATTAGTTACTATTTGCCAAGGGCCAAAATTATCTGTAGAATTGTAGAGAATGGCGACACACACAGTTCCTTCCAAGAATTCACATTTTATGCAAATGAACCATAAAGCATTTTTTTCTCCATCCTTAAAATTATTTCTAGGCTCTGGAGCATGAAATTTATATTAACTTACAGAATCAATATGGAAAGTTATCAGCTTGAAAAATCTGTAATCATAATGTATGGTCAAGATCCAGCCATCTGAACTAAAACTCACGTTTGAGCTCAACAAGAACCCTAAGGGTCAAAGGATCAGATGAAAGGTACTTGGTAGGCAGCAAAAGCCATATGTAGGAAAGGGGCAAAGCCCCAATTATTGCTATAACTGGGAAGGAGGGCTTGAAGAGGGGCATAAGTAAGAGCATTGTGTTGCATTGCACCTTGGAGAGCTGAGTAAACTTGAGCAAAAACAAGTACATCAGGTTTTATTTCTTACATTCCCTGCTCCTTTTACCTCTCTGGCTTTCGATTCCCTGATCAAAAAAAAAAAAAAAAAAAGGGCGTAGTGCAGCTCTCAATAAATGTTTGATGAATGAGTAACTGAATGAATGATCAGCAGAGTTTGACTAGATCTACATTTCACTTGTTGACAGAGTGTCTCATACTAATGGGAAGCCTTGAGCACAGCACTTGGAAGACTCATAATTACCGAGGTCCACTGATCTCACGGGTGAGGTCCCTGAGCAGTGGCCTGGGCAGAGTGTGTACAGGGAGCGGGCCACAGGGAGGGTTGTGGGGTCACAGCCTGTTTAAGTCCCAGCATTTCCAGGGAGCATGGGCCATGAGTTTCATACCTGCCCATGCTCATGAGCCCTGAGAAGGTCAAGCTCGTGGTGACCACGAGGGTAGACTCCGTGACCGACTGGAGGTGATGGCATCTTCAAGCACTCGTGTGCTACTGTAATTCCTACCACGGTCTGAGGGCAGACATCTGTCCCTTAAGAAACATGACCTGAATTTTTAGAGACAGACTTACTCAGGATGTGAGGGTAAAATGACAGGAGGTCTGGATTCCCTTTATATTACTCCAGCAATAACCAAAGAAAAAAGGAGAGAGAAAGGGAGAAAAAGGAAGGGTGGTGGTGGAAAAGAATAAACTGACAAATGAAGCAAGCACAGCAAAATCTGAACATGTTGAATCTGTTCATTACACTATTCTCTCTACATTTGTGAATGTTTGAACTTTTGATAGTAAACTTTAATTTTAAAAAGATACATAGCAGCTTGTCAAAGTCAACTGTTGCATGACTATAGGAAACCAGCCACAGCGCTTGTGCTCCATTAGCTCAGAGAGAGGTGCTCTTTGAGTTTCTGGACTCCCGACGTGGGATCCTGTGGTTCCAGGGGTCCTCTGCCTTTGTCCTTCTAACGTGCAAGCAGGGCCTCTGGACCACAGGCGTAAGTCCAGGTGCTCAGTTCCTGATGTCCTCAGGAACTCAGGAACTGAGCACCTGGACTCCAGACGGGCTGAGGCTTAGCTCTCCTAGGATCCTGCCAGACCCAAAACAGCCTTGGTTGTCTGCATCAGCCTAAACCTGCGAGGCGGAGGCAAAGTCGGAAGTGGCCTGCAGCACACAGCGTGCAGAGCGCATTGCAAAAGTAAGCCGTTCGCTAGCCTTTCCTCCTTCGGATGCACTTTAATGTCAAACAAGCCAGTGTTCCAACAGTCATCATTACTGTGAGTCTCTGGTTTATTTGAGACGCTTAAGAAACCACAGGGCAAACCTGCCTACCTTCTGCAGGCTCTTCTGACACACACACACACACACACACACATACACACACACACACACACACGGATACCTGCACAGAAAGGACTGAAAAGGAGAGCCCATAGTAATGACTAAAAAAGATAGGAAAAAAATTCATTATTCATATTCCCTCTTCATATTATCTATGCCCTTCTAGTGAACAATCAGCCATCAAAATGCCAGCTCTGGTGCCCTCCTGGCTGTGGGTGATATGCTGAGCGAATTCTCTTTCTGTCCACTTAGGTCTGCAGAGAAGCTGCGCGAAGTGAGGCTCTGCTCCTCTCGATAACGCTCTTTCCTGGTTACAGCGCAGCTGTCTGGGCCAAGGCTGTGCCCCCTGCTACACGCAAGCCTGCGGACTTCTCAGTGGCTTTTCCTTTACTCTTCTGACGTGCCTTCTGGCGCTGGACCTTTACTATTTTAACTGTTAAACGTTATTATAAAAGGGATACATGCTGAAACTTTAAAAAAGCTACACTAAAAGGTATAAAGGTAAAAGTCTTCGCCTCCTGAACCCTTCTCATCTCCAAGAAATGTTTCATGTATGTTATTATGCAGCTATAAATATTTAAATATTCTCTCCTTCCTATTAGTTTTTCTATTATTAATCCAGAGGACAATGAGGAAAATTCCATAATGTTTATTTATTTAAAAAACTGAAAGTTCTGTGTCAGGAATTTTGGTTTAAAAACAGGAAATGGGGATGTGATGAGCAGCACCGTGATGATAGTTAATAACACTGTGTTGTATATTTGAAAGTTGCTTAGAGAGTAGATCTTAAAAGTTCTCATCACAAGAAAAAAATTTGTAGCTATGTGTGGTGATGGATGTTAACTAGATTTACTGTGGTGATCATTGTGCAATGTACATAAACATTGAATCATTATGTTATACACCTGAAACTAATATAATGTTGTGTGCCAAAAAGAACTCGATTAAAAAATAAAATTAATGAAAAACACAGGAAAGTTCATATTAGATGCTCTAAAACATGACTACTATATCTACCTAATCGAGCTGCTAACAAAAGCAGCTTAAAAGCTAAAATGCATCATGGCTAATAAAATTAAGGAACAAAGGCCAGTCTCATTTTTCACTTAAGTTACTCCAGACATGTAATATTTACAATGTGTTTTATAGACTTTGAGACAGCTACAAGTTAAAGATCAGATTTAAATAAATGCTTGAGCTGTGTAAGCTACCGCTATCTAAAATTCAAAGACTGCTTTATAGAGAATGCCCAATTTACTCATTTCAATCACTAAAGAAAAATTTAGCAGAAAAAGTTTGTAGAAATAAATAGAAAAAGAACACAAACTTCTTTTATACTTTGTGTTTGTATTTGTAAAGGCTGAATTTGTATTTGAATGTATTTGTTTTGCTTTGTTTTGTTTTTTTAAGTACATTTCAATAAAGAACCAGAGAAAACAGTGCAACATTCATTATTAAGAGTGGGAGTATAAAGTGGAGTAAGAATAGAATCAGCACATAAATCCTGTCAAAATTCATTCATATATTCTAATCTGACTCACAAAACCTCAGCCTAATCAGACTTGATTTTTCTATACCATGGCAACAGCGTACGTCATTGTTTCTGGAAGAATCCGCAGCTTCAGCCTCCTATAGCACCTCGATGACAAGGCTTTAGTGACTTCATAAATGTATGCTGCCCAGCTGTCATCCACTTAATGAGATGAGGACTTTCATTTGATGGAATTGGCCCCAGCAGATGGGCTGTCACCTACTATTAACAGTGGACCATGGGGACTTTCAGAGCTTCGGTTATCGAACAGTCACACAAGTTCTATTGTTCCTATAACACTGCAGCTTAGTGTCTGCTTGAGGACTTGAAAAACATTTGTCCTCTTTTAAGAATGTACCCTTCTGTGCCGAGACAGTTGTTATTTCTCAGTTTAAGGATTTGAAAGGAAACTTTCCAAGCCTCATCTTAATTGGACATAGGCTTTATTACTTTATTATACAAAGATTAGATGAAAATTAAAAGTTAATCCAAGTATGGAGTATGGCAAGGAGGGGTCGCAAAAGGAACAGAGGAGGAGAGAATTAACACTTATTGAACTCTGATAAATGCCATACACTGTGCCGGGTGTCCTACACCTTGCTATTCAAATGTGGTCTGTGAGCCACAGCGTGGGGATCACTGGGTCAGCTTGTTACAAATGCAGAATATGGAACCCTACCCTAGACCTATGGGATCAGAATCTGCATTGTAAAAAGATCCCTAGGTGATTCTCGTGCACGTTCAAGTGTGAGGAGCACTGCTCTAAGTTACAAAGCTTTATTTAATCCTCATAACAACCCTTTGAAGAAGATATTATTTCCATATTTTATTGATAAGTGCGGTGGTCTGAATGTGTCCTTCCAAAATTCATATGCTGAGATCCTACCCCAAAGACAATAGTATGTGGAGGTGGGGCTTTGGGAGGTGCTTAAGTTATAAGGATACGGCCCTCGTGGATGGGATTAGTGCCATTATAAAAGAGGCTCCTGAAAGTTCCCTTGCCCCTTCTACCAAGTGAGGACACAGTGAGAGGGCGTCGGCTATTAACCCAGAAAAGTGCCCTCATTTGACCATGTAGCAGCCTGATCTCAGACTTCCAGCCTCCAGAACTATGAGAAGTAAATGTCTGTTGTTTATAAGCCACTTAGTCTGTGGCAATTTGCTACAGCAGCCAGAACAAACTAAGACAATAAAGAATGAAGACAGAAAGTCTCCTTCCTTCCTTCCCCTCCTCCTCGGGGAAAGGATTTGCAGGCAAAGGGGCACTGTCTGAGGGTTCGCAGCTGGCAGATGGCAGAGCCAGCACTAAAGAGCGCATCTGCTGGATCCGAAGCCCATACCCTCGGCTTCCTGAGTAATGCCAGACCCCTCCAGAACAGTGCTGAGTAACCAGCAGCACACTGAAAAGGCGACCTGTTGCATGTATGAAGCTGAGTGACAGGAAAGCAAAGCGCCAGGAAGCCCTGTCATGAGACATGGTGGAAGATGATCGGACTTGGCATGGACAGGGGATTCAACCTCGCTTTGAGTTACAGAGAGGGCAGAACGGGGCCACTTAGGAGAAGACTACAGCTATTCATTTTGGAAAGAGAGCATTGACTGAAAGTTTTCAAACAAGGGTGGATGACTTTATGTCTTTCTGGGCCATTAGTAAAATTCCTGTTTCAAGAGGGAGACTGGACTACTAAAGCCCCTTCCTAGACTAGACTAGGTTCTCTCATTTTCCATGCACAGTACTGGGCATTCCCTTAGATGTGTCAGTCATGATGCATGCTGTGCCCAGCAGGGGAGTCCACCTCCCACGCCCCACTGAGTGGACAGCTGTGAGAAACCATGTTCTTTGCTGCCGCAGCCACTCCTTTGGCTATAGGTGATTGGACCAGAGGATAAGGAGGGACGGACGAGCTGGGCCAATGAAACCCTTACTTCCTGGAACATGAACTGAGAAACAGGCAATGAATCCAAATTCATTCTGAAAACTAATAGGTAGCAGAGGTCATGAAAGGCCAAGAACAAATCAATGTTATGAATAAACACGTTACCAGGGAGCAGAGCACATTAGTTTGCAAGGGCTGCCAGAAAAAAGAACCAAAACTGTGTGGCTTAGAGCCACAAACATTTATTATCTCCCAGTTGTGGAGGCTGGACATCCAGACTCAAGGTGTGAGCAGGGTTGCTTCTTTCTGAGAGAGAACCTGTTCCAGGCCCCTCGCCTGGCTTCTGGTGGTTCGATGGCAATCTCTGGCATTCCTCACAGAAGCGTCACCCTGATATCTGCCTTCACTGTCACATGGAATACGTGTGTGTGTCTTTGTGTCCACGTTTCCCCGCTTTATAGGGACAGCAGTTCTACTCGATGAGGGCCCACCATATTGGCCTCATTTGAACTTAATTACTTCAGTAAAGACCTGTCTCTAATACGTATTGGGGGTTAAGGAGACCAACATAGTTTTAGTTTTGTTTTGTTTTTTTGGTGGGGGGGGGGCGGATATACTATCCAGCTCATAACACATGCATACGAGTAGATGCTATGGGATTAAAAAAAAAAAAAAAGGCAAGAAAGCCAGCAAGTAGCAGCAAGAGAAGCAGGCCCAGAGAGGAGCCAGGAGGAGGTAAAGTCATCTCAGAGCAGAACTGTCTCTGATTCAAAACCAGCTTCCAATCCAACTCCACGAGGCCCAGTTAGAGCTCCGCTTCTGCTGGGTTCCCGTGAGCTGCCACGTCCCCCGGTATACGTGTATGTGTATCTGCCTGTCACCTAAGTTAGTCTGAGGAAATGAGTCTGAGGTCCTTGCTCCAAAGAGCTTCACTAACAGGTTTTACACCAAACACATCATTGTCTTTAGAAGCTTGTATTCTAAAGACAAAATTGGCAATCTACATTGCCTTCTCCTTGTCTTCCAAAAGTAATAAACATGTATTCAAACCGAACAGCGACTTTTAAAAGAAGTGTACTATGCACATAAAATCTCGAATAACACAAAGGCTTCTTTGAATTTCTTCCACAAAGTGGTTGTGATTTGGGGCCACCGTTATGAACAGGGGGGAAACACATTCTCCCTAAATGAGTGGAAAGCCAACTCTAGCCAACTTGCTTTTCAGCCGGCTAATGGAGCTGATGGTCCTAAAACATCTGAGATCTTAGGATGAAATCAGCTTTGTAAATAAATTCTGCAGCCAGGCAGTGCATCTCTGAAGATGCAAAAATGGAACAGTAGGAGTCTTTGTCCCCAAGGGACTCGAAGCCTCCCAAGAAAGGCAGTAACGCCCCCACACCCTCAAAAAAACCTGGGAAACATTGTGATAGAGAATTTACAAAGAGCTGGGGGAGTACTGAAAATAACGATTAAACAGAAAGTTGTGATGAAAAGTGCCTTGGGCCGTCAGACACGGTTTTTCCCAGGGTGCATGAATGCAGTTGGGTTTCTGGGTGCGTGTGTGTGCGTGTGCACCCAGAATGTATAAAATGCCCTTCTCTCACAAGTAACTAACTAATCATTCTAAAGACATGGGATAAACATGGATGGACCTAGAGGGTATCGTGCTGAGTGGAGTAAGTCAGACAAAGAAAGACAAATGCCATATGATTTCACTTATATGTGGAATCTAAAGAACAAAATAAACAAACAAACAGAAACAAACTCATAGATACAGAGAACATTTTGATGGTTGCCAGATGGGAAGGAGGTTGGGAGACTGGGTAAAAAAAGGGAAGAGATTAAGAAGTAAAAATTAGTAGTTAAAAAATAGTCATGGGATGTAAAGTACAGCATAGGGAATAAAGTCAATAACATTTTAATAACTACTATGTATAGCGTCAGATGGGTATTAGATTTATCAGTGTGATCACTTTGTAAGTTATGTAAATGTCTAATCACTTTGTGTACACCTGAAACTAATATAATATTGTAAGTCGACTGTAATTGAAAAATAAAAAAATTGTGTAAAAAAGAATGTTTGAAAACTTAAGATATCCACTACAAGAATCAAAAATAAAATACACATTTTAGAAAGACAAAAGCAAATAGTAGAAAGCAAAACACTGAAAAAAAAAAAAAAAGACTTGGGATAAACAAGCTTACATCTTTTGCCCAATTCTCTTCTTTTGTATTATTTTTAAAACTTTTTTTTTCTGCCTTGGTTGAAATATAAACAGAATTCTGTTTTGATGTCTTTGGATTGCTACTTTTTGATCTTTGACAGTTACAGGTAGATGGAATAAAACTTTTCAGAGTCAGATATTCTGGAGAGAGAAGTCAGGAAACAACAGAAGGACAGAGAAAAGCTGGTGGAGACAAGAAGGTCAAGGATACACAGAAAAGCTTTGAAGGTAGAAAGTGAATGGAGAAGAACAGCTATGTGATCAACTCATCTCAGAAATGCCCTCAGTCCCTGGGAAACTGGGATGGTTGGTCACCTAGTATGGAGACCAAGAGGTGGCATAGCGAGGGTGTGGAGAGGCACCCACAGCCCAAGACACCCTCTGCATTTGGAGGGAGAGTTGTGATGCTTGTACCTCCGGATCCCTCTCATTAAAGAGGTGCCCACCCATTCAATGAAGCTGCCCAAAGCATTGAAACTGCCAAAGCTCTTCCAACCATGGGGCCACCAAACCTGCAATGCCATTACTTTGCTGGAGTCCTGGCTGACATCATTAAGCTTCCTCAAGATAGACTGTGAGGTACAAAGTCATTCTCAGGGCCTTGGCCATTGCCAGCAGGTTGGGTCTTGATTACAGAGTTCCCTAGCCCCAGTGATCAGGGTCGTGGTGATGGTGGTGCAGTAGCATCACAGCCTAGGACCTCTTTGGCCACAGCAACCTGCAAGGTAGTGGCAGCAACTGCACAAACCTTACTAGGAATGCAGGGTACAAGAGAAGGGGAGCCACTGGCTGCCTGTACTACTCACAGGAGAATCTAAAGGATGGGGCTTGGGGGCTGATGACATATTTGTAACCTCATAAGTGTCTGAAACTGAGCATGTGCTTCTTGTTCTGCCTTTTGACTATGTCAACGTCAATATCCTCCATTGTGATATTATACTATAGTTTGGCAAGATGTTACCACTGGAGAAACTGGGTAAAATGTACATAGGATCTATCTAGTCTCTCTCTGCAGGTGAATCTACAATTATCTCAAAATAAAAAATTTAATTTAAAAATGGGCAAAAAGATTTGAACACATTTCCCAGTAAAAGATATACGAATGGCAAATACATACATGAAAAGATATCTAACATTATTAGACATCATGGAAATGCCAATTGAAACTAGAATGTTTTGGTCATACACATCTATTAGAATGACTAAAAGAAAACAACAACAATAACAACAACAAAAACAATACTAAGTGTTACAGACTGAATGTGTCCCCTCACCACTCCAGCAAATGCATCGGTTAAAGACCTAACTCCCAATGTGATGGTATTTAGAGGTGGGGCCTATGGGAGGTAATTAAGTTTAGATGTAGTCTTAAGGGTAGGGCCCCATGATGGGATTAGTGTCCTTATAAGAAGAGGAAGAGAAACCAGGGCTCTCTCTCGGACCGCTGGGGACATAGCAAGTAGGCAACTATCTGTACCCCAGCAGAGGACCCTCACTAGAACATGACCATTCTGTCACCCTGAACTTGGATTTCGCAGCCTCCAGAACATGAGAAATAAATGCCTGTTGTTTCAGCCACCCAGGCTATGGTATTTTTGTTATAGCAGCAGGAGCTGACTAAGACCCTAAGTGCTGGTAAGGATTTAGAGCAACTGGAACTCTCAAGTATTATTGATAGGAATGGAAAATGGTAGAGCCACTCTGGAAAAATAGTTTGGCAGTTCCTACTCTAGTTAAAGAATCCCACTCCTAGGCATTTACCCAGGATAAATAAAAACTTAGGTCTACACAGAGACTTGTAAGCAGATACTGATAGTAGCACTATTTATAACAGTCAAAAACTGGAAACAATCCAAATGTTCATTAGCTGGTAAATGGATACATACATATATTGGGATAATATTCAGTAAATTATGCTAAATAAAAGTCTACATCCCATAGGATTTCATTTGTGTAAAATTCTAGGAACAGCAAAACTTTAATGACAAGAAACCAGATCAGGTTTTACTAGTGCCAGAGGTCAGGGTTGAGATCATTTCAAAGGGGCATGAGAAAACTTGTTAAAAAAGTGATGGAAATGTTCTATACTGTGATTGTGATGGTGGTTACACAACTCTATACGATTACAAAATTCATTACACAACTCTATACAATTACAAAGTTCATCATAAATTGTATGTAAATTACAACTCAATAAAGCTGAAATGGGGAAAAGAGAATTTAGAAAAGTGTCTGGTTAGTATTGATATATCCCAATTGCTCCCACATGCAGCAATAATAATTAGTTAGAATACAAAGAAAAAATATCTCATGGTAGCAATATAAAATATTTTTGAAGTAAATTTTAAGAGACTGTAGCAGAAGATTTAAACAAGTTGAGATCTACTCAGTTCTTGGAAGACTCAGTATTGTAAAGATATTATTTAATCTCAAATAAATCTATAAATTTAAGAAAATACAAAATTTAAATACCAAGTTTTAGAACTTGGTAAAATGAATCTAAAGTTTATTGGAAGGATATGATACATTTTAAAGAGTTTGAAAAAGAGCAGTAAGTTCGCCCTCTCATATATTAAAATGCACTATAATGCTTAAATAATAATAAACAGTGTGGACAGACTGAAACCAAAAGTTTCATAAAATAGAACTACATTTAAAAATTCCCCAAATGTATCTATGCATGAAAAATATGAGAAAGGTAGAATTTCAAATAAGTAGAGAAAGAATGGATTAGTCAACAAATGAAGTGGAGATACTTTCTTGGCCAAAAATGTGAGTGAATGATTTGTACTAACATATGAATACCTCTTCCAGACCAATGAGGGAAAGATGAAGAGCCCCATGGAAAAACAGGCTACAGCAGATGAACTCAGATCCGAGACCCGGATTCCCATCCCCAAGCTTGGCACAGCACAGCAGAGCTGCCATCCCTCAGGAACACATGAGGTTTAGTCAAAGAGGGAGGGAATCAGCTGGCATCAGGATGGGGCAGAGATGAGATACTCCTTGTTTTCCTGGGAAACATGCAAGTTTCTTGGCTTCTCATGAAACCCTACAAAAGAGGGAAGACCCCTAATAGCTACAGTTGAATTTATTTCCCACTCCTAGGCAGGATAGATGCTTGCTAATTCAATTCATTTTACTTTTATTGAACTTTATTAAGCTATACTTGACAAATAAAATTCTAACATATTTGAAGTATATGACATGATGATTTGATATATGTATACATTGTGAAAGGATTCCCATCACTGAATTAATTGACATATCCATCACCTCACATATTTACTTAAAAAAAAAAAAACTGTTTGATAAATTAAAAAGAGAGCTATTTCTCACATGACACATTTGTGGTATAAAACTCATATCTCCTTAGACATACTTTTTGACCCAGAATCTCAGTTTTGAAATTTGTCCTATAGAAATAGAAATAAATCTATCTATCTATCTATCTATCTATCTATCTATCTATCTATCTATCTATATCTATATACACACACACACACACACACACACACACATATTTGTTTTTAGTGGGAAAAGAAATTAGAAATAATCTGAAGTTGCTCGGTTGGTTAAATTATGGTATATCCATGCTATGGAATAATATGCAAGTAGTAAGAAAAAGGATATCTTGGCCCGGGTCCCCCAGAAAGTATTACCCTATGTTCTACTTTTCTGGGGATTGCCATCCTGGGGAGGCAGGAATGGAGCTGGGGATATGGGAATGAGATGGAGGAGGAGGAGGAATCAGATGAGGCTGCATTACTGAGCTTAATAACTTAGTAACACCGCTCAGTAACAAGCTGAGATCTCAATGTTGAAGTTTTCCAGAGATTGTATGAACTACTGTTTCTCTGGGGAGTCCCCCTTGGGGGAGAAGAGAAAATGATTTTATTTCATGGCTCCCAAATATTACCGTCAAAGGTTCATCTAGTGGACAGGTGTGCGGGAGCTGAGTGGTTACAGACAATCTCACACCTGAGTGGCACCCTAGAGTCGTGGGGCAGCAGGTGAGAGCTGTCTGGTTGGGCCAAAAGGAAGTTGGAGTTGGTCACTGTAGTGGTGGCAGGAGCAGAGTTTATTATGAAGGGTCAGACGAGTCTAAGAAGACCTGAGGGGTACCAAAGTCATATCTGATATGGTATTGATACCCAGCACTGGATGGGTGTGAGGAAGTAGCTGATGGGAATATAAGTAGGTACTATCTTTCTGAAGTCTTTGAAAACTGGCTTCCCTTAGAGCCACTGATTCTATTTTCAGGATTTATCCTGGGTCAATAATTAGACAAATGCATAGAGAGCATTCTATATAATTGTCAGCAACTGGAAAGAGCCTGTAAGTCCAATAATTAGAGACTGGTTAAATAGATCACACATAAAGTATAATGGAATCCTATGCAGTTATTTAAAATATGAAGTAGTTCAAAACATATGAAAAGATGCTCGACATCGCTAGCAATTAGAGAAATGCACATCAAAACCACACTGAGATTCCATCTCACACCTGTTAGAATAGCTATAATCAACAGGACAAGTAATAACAAATACTGGAGAGGACGCAGGAAAAAGGAACCCTCATACACTGCTGGTGGGACTGCAAATTGATACAGTTACTATGGAAAATAGTATGGAGGTTCCTCAGAAAACAAAGAATTGATCTACCATATGATCCAGCAATCCCTCTACTGGGTATTTACTCCAAAGACTTGAAAACCCGTATCTGAAAAGATATTTGCTCACCAATGTTCATAGCATTGATGGGCTAAAGAAGCGTTGATACATACATACAATGGAATATTCCCAGCCATAAGAAGAGATAAAATACTGTCATTTGCGACAACATTGATGGACCTTGGGATAATCATGCTAAGTGAAATAAGCCAGACAGAAAAAGTTGAAAATCACATGATATCAGTTATATGTGGGATATAAACCTAAAAGCAACAAATGAACAGAACAAAGAGACTCAGGGACATGGACAATGGCCTAGTGGTTACCAGAGGGAGGGGCAGGGGAGGAAGGGAGAAGTAGATGGGGTCCAGGGGGTCAAATATAGGGAGGTTGGGAAAGGATGAAGTGGGTAAAGGGGATCAAACATATGGTAGCTGAAGGAAACTGGACTTTGGGTAGTAATCGCACGATAGAATATATAGGTGTCAAATTATAATGTACATCTGAAAATTATATCATTGTATTAACCAGTGTTACTCCAATAAACTTAATAAAAAATAAATAAAATTTAAAAAAAATAAAAAGAAATGGAGGTGATAAGATAAAAAAATTTGAGGTGTTCAATAAATACTGATATGATGGTCACTGAGTATAGCTGAATGAAAACAACAAAGAATGAAGAGTATGATCCCATTTTTGTAGAAAGAACTTTGGACATATACTTTCATAAAAATTCTGGAAGACTATTCTTAAGAATACTAACAATAATTATCTTTGGGTAAATTTATCTTTTTCTTCCTTATAAGTATGTAAATGTTAAACATTTTGCAATGATCATGGGAATATACAATTTAAACAAATTTTATTTTAAAAGACTGATAATAGAAAAGGAACGCTGACATTTTACATATCTAAGTAATTTGAAGCTTGAAATGTAAATGACTGATAACTACTATAAATTACAAGTATAAAATGATTCTTCTATTCGTTCAATATTAACGAATACCGGAGAATAGCCCCTACAAACCAGGTACCATGCCAGGTACTGAGATAGTTACAAATAGTGTTAAGTGTTATGAAGAAAAAAATAAGATATTTCCATACAATAGCCTTTTCATTTCAAAGGAAATTAAAAAAACTTTAGTAGTGTTAAAATTTTTTGAAGTATTTACATACTTCCTCTGTATACAAAAGATTTTAGGCCAATTATATCAAAAACATCCGATTAAAGGGTGAAACATACTTAAGAACTTTTAAATATTAATTATTAAAAAAATGTAAAAATGAGTCAAAATCCAGAATAGGAGCCAATAAAAACACATACTATTTGTAGACTACCTTTTGTTGTTATTATAGAGCTTAATGTGGTTCTGAGCTTCCAAGCAGTCAAAGTGAAAAGGGAGAAACATATCATTCTTGCTGTCAGAGAGGAATAAACCAATTTTTTAGGAGAAACTAAGTTTCTCCTAGCACTCATCTGCAAAAGAAACATCTCATTTGGGTTTTACCTTGAGAATGTCATGAGTAACCATTATTCTTCATATGAAATAATAAGAGAAAAACTCTTGGCCATTCCACAAGCTCTGAGAGGACAAGGCCATCCATTTTGTCTGTATCTTGCCCAGTGCCTGATGCCCAAATAAGCTCTCAACTATCTGTGAAAATGAGGAACAACAGAAAAAAGTATGTCATTCTGAAATATGGCCACATAGACAGCCATCCCTATTGCTGTGTGAAATGTCTTGCTCATGCTATTAGAGAACAGACTGACTTTTGGTCTGCAGAAGTACAAAGGCTGCCCACAGTGGGTCATTACAGGCGCTATTCCTTGGGCTTTCAATTTGGCACCATTTCCAAGCTTGTATTAGTCAGGGTTCTCCAGAGACACAGAACCAATACCAAATATACCTATACATCTACCTATATCTATATATGTGTATAGATATACATGTATATATGTGTGTATACATATCTATATCTATCTATCTCTCTTTCTTTCTTTCTATCATTAGTCAAGAAATTTATCATAAGGAATTGGCTTATGTGATTATGGATGCTGACAAGTCCCATGATCTATAAGGTGAGTCTACAAGCTGGAGACTCAAGGGAGCTGATGATGTAGTTCTAGTCTGAGTCCAGAGGCCTGAGGACTGGGAGACCCAATGGTGTAGATCTAGTTTAAAGGCCAGCAAGCTTGGGACTCAGGAAAAGTTATTGTTTCAATTCAAGTCTAAAGGCAGGAAAAAGCCCATGTTCTAGTTAGGAAAGTAGTCGGGCTGGAGGAATTCTTGCTTAGCGAAGGGAAGGTCAGCCTTTTGTTCTATTCAGGCCTTCAACTGATTGGATGAGGCCCACCCACGAAGGACAATCTGCTTTACTCAGTCTACCAATTTAAATGTTAACCTCATCCAGAAACACTCATGCAGAAATGCCCAGAATAATATTTGAAAAAATATCTGGGCATCCCATGGCCCAGTCAAGTTGACACACAAAATTAACCATCATGAAGCTTTACCATTAATACACAGCTAAACCAACCGTGATTCACCAGGATGCCAAATAGCATGAGAAGTATAAATTCACTTACCAGAGAGGCTATCTATATCAGAGCAAAACTGATGAAGAAGACAATGCCAAAAAAAGAAAGGGAAAACAGGAGACAGTTGCAGACTGTGAATTAAGAGGCAACTTCAGACCTAATAATAAAGCAAGTTGTAGGAGGAAGAAATTTTTAGAAAGTCACAAGATCAGAGGCTGAAGCTATTGTAGTGGAAGGTGAGGAACAGATGGTGATGTTGAATGGAAAGGGCAACGTCCAAAATACACAAATTAGTAGAGACGTAAGCAGCCACTGGGTCTTGAGATTTCTTAAAGGACTACGCATGGGTATTAAGGTGGAACGGAGAGACGACTGAGGCCCAGGTTTTCCCTTTCCACTGTCCTTCATCCTGAAGAATAAGCCTGCGTCATGCTCCACAGTGATGGAAGTGTGGAAGTGACTAGTCAGAGGGGTTTGATCAGAGGATTAAGTGGTAGATTCAGGCAGATTCTGCTCTGCCAGCAGTCAATTCACATGGCCAGCCACAGTGCCAGACAGCAAGTGCCACACAACACATTTCTATGCACCTTCACTCTTTTCCTTGATCATCCTGCTCACAAACACACTCAGACCTTCTCATTTACACAAAACTCCATGTCCTTTGCCTGCTCCTGTGATGTCTCTTGAACTCTCCTTCCTCCCAGCACCAAAACTCTTGAAGGCCTTGTATATGTTGCCCCTGCTTCATCTTACCAATCTGCTAAACCCTAACCTTTAGTTTCTAGAGCCTCCATTCAAACAATACCACTCTTACCAAGGACTTCCTAATTGCTGGACCCAGAAACTCTGGCTCAGCCTTCAATTTTTTTTAATGGTGTTGCAGCAGCTCACAGTGATCTTGAAATTCCCTTCCTTGACCCGGCAGTATCCTGCTGCTTGGTCTTGCCCACTTTCTCTTGTTCCTGTCTCTTCCTCTTCCTGATTGATCAATACAGACATTTTTAAAACATTCTGCTCTCATTCCTCAGCCTTTTCACCTTTCGATTCTCCCTTGGTCAAAAAAGCCACTCATTCCCAGGGCTTCCTGCTGTTTCCTCAAATGCAGTAAAAAGCTTCCAACTCTCTCTGTTCTGCCCTGACTCTCTTCAGCCTATCTTACATTTTTAATTGTCTTCTGGCCATTTCCTGTCAACTACACACCAGAACCCCAGATTCGCTGGGTGATTACATCTAAAAGGTAACTTTCCTGCTTTATTAACATTATCGACATTACTCACATCAGCCAGATTCTAAACTCCAAGATCATCTCTACCCCCACGTATAAGCAGTCACTTTGATTTATGCTATTCTCCCCTAGAAAGTCTCTCGTATTAGCTTTCCTCCCCATTTTAACTTTCATCACCACCTTAGCTCAGCTCTTTATCTCACTCCTAAAATACTGCAGTTGCTTTTAGCTGATCTTGCTGCTTTTAACTATCCTTTCCAGTGCACCATGAACCATATTGGAAGAGAATTCTCCATGAACATCTCCCATTCCTGCACTGTCTGGGGTTTCTGAGCATAGGCATTTATACCAACTTAAGAATATTTATATGAGGAGACAGTCCAGGGTAGTAAAGCTTAGAGACTGCTCCCTCCTAAGATGTTCCACAGTAATAAAAGTAAAGACCTTGCCTCCTCTTTCCCAGAGAAGAACTGTTTACATTCCTGAGTAAAGATAAGGTCCAGAGAGAAGTACAAGCAGGTCACCAGCAGCCATTTAAGAGGGGAGCCTAATTTGAGGGTTCATCTCCTCTAATGTACCCACTGCATATGCAGGTATCATCTGGTCCTCACTGCATTGCCCTGTGGGACTCAAGGAATCGACCAGGCTGACTTGTTAAGTTGTAAACAATCTCAGACCCTCCACAGTTCTTGATTTAACACACTACCACCAAATACTCTTTCGAAAGATCTGTTTTGGCCATGCTACTTGCCAATGGCATCCTACTACAAAATAAAATTCCAAGTCTTTTCAGCTCCCTTACCAGCCCGTCCCCCAACTTATTCCCTAGGTACACCCTGTGCTCTAAGCAACCTGGACTTCAAGACGTTTCCTAAACAGAGGAATACACATCTGCTTTCATGCTCTGAACATGCCTAGAATGCTATACTTAGATCACAGATGAGGAAAAACTCATGAAGCATCAGTGCACAAAACACTCATAACAACCTCTTAGGAATGGTGAGCCACACCACTGATGTCTTTACCCGTGTTGTCACAGCTCCTACCAGGTGCACTAGTGAGAAATTGGCCTGCCCTCACTCTCAGCCTAACCAACTGACCCGAAGCCCAGTGCTGCAGCTGCAGGTAACCACATTCTGGTTGGACACCAGGGAGCTGAACTACTTCTGAGAATGCTTGGCTTGGAATTCTGTCCAACAGGGAAGCTCTGCATTTGATGGCGGCCAATAATTCTAACATCACCTCTCATGTGAGAAGTGAAGTTCACAGGGGTGAAGAGAGGCAGCCCAGGTTCCAGTGTGAACAAGTGAGTTGTGGTTTCAGTCCTCCACCAGGATTTATATCCTAGTCTTAGCTCAGGCCACACATTTCTGGGTCTTCTTGCAATAAACTCCCAAGCAAAAGATAACACGGGCCTGCATTTTTCTTGCAGGCCTCAACTGCTTAATTCAAGTGCCCGTCTCACCGATCTCTAGGATATGTGTACAAAGATGCTGGTTGAAGCACTGTGTGTAAATAGCAATTTACACACATGCCCATTAATATGGGCTGGTTAAATTATCGTTTTTCATCATCAATTGTAAGATATACCCTAATTTCAGAGACACAAAATATCAATAAAATGGTCCATAGTGGTTATATCATTGATTGTTTTAATACGTGAAAAAAATGTGCATTTTAGAATTAAAGAACTAAGGCATGGCACATCATAAAGTGGAACATTTTGTAGCTGGGGCAGGTAAGTGGCACAAGATAGGGCTGGGTAGGTGACATTTCCTTTGGAATGGGGTGGAGGGGGGAGGTGAAGAGTCGGGCAATGATTCCACACATCTGGCTATACCTCTCAGGGTGGCACAAATGGAGATGTGTGTGGTGTTACCTGTTAACAGTTTGTGCTTGAAAAGTAGACTTAATTTTAAAGTAAGTGGTGGACATATGGGTACGTGTTTTAGTATTTTTTTTGTATGCCTAAAATATGTTATAAAACATTCTTCTTTAAGTGGGCCTAGCAACCTTTTTTTACTGCGCCTGTTTTTAGGGAGACTTGTGTCCGACAGCTTAGAAATCAATTCTATATGTAAAGGAGGTGAGGGAAATACCGTCTCTTATCCACATGTTGACTATTAGGAAAAAAGGAATTTCATCATTCCAGCAACATCTAGTATGTGCACATATTCAGCTGACAAACATAGAGACCTAGATGATCATTGAAAACTTTGCTTTCTTTTTTCTTTCTCAATACTGAAGAATTTGTCTTCACATTAACCATAGGTTTGCCTAGATTTAAGCAAGGTCAAATTTGCAAAGAAGATATTTTGGCATAGTTAAAAATAACTTTAAGAATGTGTGTGCATGGGGGAGGAGGTATTTCAATAGAATTTCCTTAAATACAACCCTCCAGGCCCGCCATTTATAAAGTGAGTTGAATTTTTAGGGACACATTTCCTAAAGCCTGGCGTGGTAACGACAGTGCAAGCTTTGAAGGCAGACTAAACTAAGTCAGAATCTGATGGCTGTGTGGCATCGTAAAGTCACCTAACTTTGCAGGGTCTGTTTCCTTCTCTGTAAAATGGTGACAATAATAATTAACTTACGGGATGTTATAAAGATGGGAAATTTAAACACAGAACTATGCCTGGCACACACCCATCCCCCAGTCAGTGGCGATTACTATTACGGCACGCGGGTTTTGTTTTGGTACGGGCCCTCGGACTTGGCGCAGCGCGCCCCATCACCTTTCCCTGCTCTCTCTCACTCAAAAGCTCTTTCTCAATTATTTTCAGTTCAACATTTATGTGCAGGTTACAAAGTCATGTAAATCAAGACCCTGAGTAGCTTACACTCTAACATAACACAGGACAGAAATCACTGATTCAAAACTCAGGGTTTTTTTTTTCCTTGTTGTTTTGCTTTGTTTTTAATTTGGTAAAGGTATCGGCTAAGGAATGTGCGCTCTCTTTTTACAGACTTGGGAACTCGGAGAGGTGCAGTATCCCGCCAAAGGCCACGAGCACCGCGGCCTCGGGGTACTTCCTGGGTCTCCGCAGACCTCCCACCCCATGGCACTCGCTGGGACGTAGGAGGGTAGGGTCCCGGGAGAGGCGCCGTCCGCCCGCGTTTTCGGGGCCCGCGGCGCCAGCACTTACCAGTGCGAAGTGCACCAGGGCGTCGTAGCAGAGCCAGGCGAGCGCCCCGCGGTCCGCCGCCCCCCGCCCGCGGCCCAGGCTCAGGCCCATCGCGCAGCCCACGACCAGCAGCGCGGCGCACAGCAGCAGCGAGCCACGCGCCGCGGCCCCCAGCTCCAGCCACGCGCCCATGCTTCCGGCTCCCCACTCCCGCGACTGGCACAGCGAGCCACACGGGAGAGCAGCGGGGCGGGGCTTCCAGGCAGGGGCGGGGCTTCCAGGCAGGGGCGGGGCCGGGCAGAATCTACCCTTCCCGCTGCGCGTCCAGGTCCCCCAGCCGAGCTGGAGGGTCTTCTGATGAGTCAGGTTCCTGCTCGCGATCTCGCTTAACTGCCTGGATCAAACCTGTTCCTAGATAAACCGAAAGGACTCGTAATAGGGCCACACCTTTTGATGCAGTTTGATTTTTAACAAGGTTTAAAACCTTAATCCGTAAAGTGAAGTCCAAATGGTAGAAATTTTGCCCGTAGACTGAGGAGAATTTTAGGAACCAAAGGTTCTAATTAGGCCCGTGCAAGTGTTGCAGAAGAAACGAGGGCGTTTTCAGTCACCAGCAGACTTTTTGTGGCTTACTCTGACCCTATTTCTTATAAATCCAGGAAAGCAGCAAAAGTACAGGGCGAGAAGCAATAAGTCAAATCTGCTTGGCAGTAGATGCTTTTATCTGCCGTATCTTATCTAATGTCACAACAACTCTAGGAGGTCAGTATGTATTTTCCTTTTAAAAATGTGAAAACAGGCTCAGACAGGCGGAGGACAGAATCCATGAGTGGGTGTTCCCAAGGCTTTTGCCTTTGACCTTGCACTCTGATGTTTTAACAGGCAACTATAGCTCTCCCTTAATGAAATGCCACTTTATCCCAATCATGTTAACCTTTCTCTTTACTTTTGCTAGCAACTTATTTGCTTTTAACGCTCTCCATTTTCTCTTCCTTAGGCCTCTGTTACTTAAAAGACAGCACTGGAGAAAAAAGTCAAAGTTAAAGAAGACTGTTACCTTTATCGACCAAGCCTGTGTTCTCAATTTGGGGTAGCCAGATAAATATAGGATGCCCAGATCAATTTGAATTTCAGATTAAAAAACAAATAAATTTTAAAACATTTACTTATTCTAAAGTATCACCAGGGTACTTAGGCTAAAAAAAAATCATTCGTTGTTTTAAAATGTGGTATATACAATGGAATATTATTTAGCCATGAAAAGGAATAAAATTCTGACACATGCTATAACATGGAAGTACCTTGAGGACATTATGCTAGTGAATAAGCCAGTCGCAAAAAAAGACAAATACCATATGATTTCACTTATATTAGGTATCTAAAGTAGTGATATTCCTAAAGACAGAAAATAGAATGGTGGTTGCCAGTGGCCTGAGGGAAGAAGAAAAGGGGAGTTGCTTAGTAGCTGTACAGTTTCGATTTTGCAAGATGAAAAAGTTCTGGAGTGTTGCTGCAATGTGAATATACTTAACATACTGCACCGTACGTACGCTTAAAATGGTTAAGATGGTAACTTTTATGTTATGTATATTTTACCACAATTTAAAAAAATGATTCCTGGCACTGAACACAAGTTTAATAACTTTCTCCTTTAGTTACTCCCTGTATTATTTTTTATATAGCAGCTAACACCAGATGAAATTATTTATTTATATATTTATTGCTATTGTCTTGCCACTAGAATATAAGCTCCACAAGGCCAGGGGTTGTGTCTGGCTTGTTTTTTGCTGTGTCCCTTGCTCCTGTCAGAGTTTGGTATATACTAGTTGCTCAGTTAAATAATGGCCGACTGAAGGAATGAATATGGCCAGTCCTGCTACCTACACTTTGGATTCTCTTCTGTTACTTAGAAAACTGATGATCTACAACTCTACTCTTGTATATTCAACATCTTTCTCAACTGGATATCCCCCACCAACTTCCCCACATCACCCTTTAGTGACTACTCTGCCCTCTTCTCCTTCAGAGCAAAACGAAACCTAAGAAATGAATTAGATTCACTGTCTTCTTATTCTGCCCCTGCTCCTCCATCCTTCCCACTTTAGTTTTCACCCTCTTTACTGCAGTGATACAGCTCTTAGGTGACCAGTGACCTCCACATCACTAACCAGAAGGACATTTTCTGTCCTTATCTTACTTGACCCCTCAACAACCTCACTGGGCACTGAAATCTTTTTCCTCGGTTTTCTGAGAAAACACAGGGCTTTTTTCCTACCTCCCTTAGCAATACCTGTTTCCTTTGCCACCTCATCCTCCACTACGTGCCCTGTGAAATGCTGGGAACTCCACAGCTCAGTCCTAAACCCTGTTCTCCCTCCAAATGCCGGACCCAGGCAGCCTCAGCCTCATCCCGTGTTAATAAACCACCAAAAATAGTCCAAGAGATTCAAATGTCTAGCTCGGCCCTCTCCTTTGAGCTCCAGACCGGTATTTCCAACTGCCCTACTTGACAGTCATTTGGATATTTCAACACAGCCAAACTACACTCATCACCCTCTACTTCCTATGTCTGAGTCTCTTCCAGTGTTCTCTATCTTATGTTACTTCCATTTATGTTACTGTAATCCAGCAACATAGAAATCATCCTTGATACTTGCCTCTCCCCAAACTCCAGATCTAAGACGTTACCTATTTTAGTTGCCAAATATCTCTTGATCCCATCTACTTCATGGACCAAGCTGTTCCATCACCATCTCGTCCCTCAGTGCTTAATCTCACTAATGTGGTTTCTACACATCACTAAACCCAAAGTACATTTCCTGCCCTTACCAGCCCGTGATTGTTCCTGAACACAATTCTTCTATCATCACTCTTGTTTAATGATAATGATTTACCATTACTCTTAGAATACTAAAGTCTTTTATGTGACTTACCAGGCTATGGGGTCTGGCCCCTATCTCTTTAACCCCTCCCCTGCCCCCTAGTAATCCTCTTCATTATGTTTGCTCTAGTTATACTTGCTCTTTTACTTCCTTGAACTCCCCGTGGTGCTTCTTACATGGCCTTTGTACATACTTTCCTCTGCCAGAAAGAATTTCCAGTGAATCTGTCCAATTGAGTCCTGCTTTTTCCTCATCACCATCACCTGCGCAATTCTGGGAACACTAATTTCTCCCTGCCTGATAACAGACACTTCGGAGTTACTGAGAGGGCTGAGTTGGTGCTGCTCAAGTGCTCACACAGGTGTCTGGCACTTAGTCAAGCTCATTGCCCGCGATTATTACCTTCCTAACTAGGCCAATCACCTCCATTTTACATCATTGTATACCTCTTTTTTCCTAATGTGTCATAACTTTTACTTTTATTCCTGCATGTGTGTGTGTGGGGTGTGTGTGTGTGTGTGTGTAAAGCAACTTGCACCCTATCGCAGTACCTGGCATGGGATATACTGCTCCAGAAATACTTGAATGTTTCTAAAGGCTTAGTCAAAAATCTTATTTATAAAATACTGAAGACATGGAAAGAATACAATCACTAAAACAATCTGATGTTATTGTGAAGAAAACTGGGCTGAAATCAATATGACATTTATAAATTCTATATTTGGGTCTGAGGGTCTAAATGCCCAACTACTGGTTCAAAGAGAACTGATGACAAAGGGTGCTGAGGCTGTAAATTGACCACAAATCTAATTATGATGAACGTAAAATAAATGAAACAATCTCCTCCACATTAGTAGGATTAAGTTCCAGATAATGGAATGTTCCTATTCTACTGTACCCAGAAACTTAGTCACATCACACACTATTCTTAGAATCCTTGGAGTGCATGAAGCTGACGGTCCATAAAAGACTTTCTAATTAAGATGGTCAACATGCATGGGTTTAACGCTGAGGAAGGGAGCTGATAAAAAGGATCCATCTCTTCTGCTATCTGGGAAAAACAAAACATCTATTCTGATTCTAGGTTAATTTATAATGATGGTCATTTAAGAGCAGCGGCTTTTGTTCAGTATTAAGAAAAGACTTGGCAACAACTAAAGCTGTTCAACAAAGTAGGACAGTCTCCCCTGGAGTGAGCGCCTCATCATTTGACTAGTACTCCTGCAGGAATATTTTCATAAAATGGCCTGCCTCAAAAATCTGATCTTATCTTTAAAATGTTATGCGAAATGTGTCCTTTACGCTCTGACACTTAGGCTTGTATTACCATAAAACTGTTTTACTTACCATCAAGTGAAACCGCTATCCCAGTCTCACGGATTCACACATTGCTTGGCACAAAGGCCCCATTTACCTCTGAGTACCACAATTTAAAAAAATTACTTAAGAAAGTGGAGGGCAGTTTGTTAGGGCAGGGAAGAGGGCCGTTTGTAGAAGAAATTCCCTGCGGGGAACACAACCTTTATGGTATGGTATAGCTACAGTATGCCATAGTTTCCCTGCTTTTAATCATTTTTAATAAACTAAGTTTTCTGATGGGGCCAATCTCTCAGGATGCTTCAAAGAAGTGTTTTTCAAAGTATGCTGTGAATTTTCTGGTTCAACTCCAGCTTACCCAGAGAACTTAAAAATCTCCAACTTAAAATGTTTGAAAAACACTGCTCCAGGGCAGTGTTGAAGGTTGTGGGCAATCAATACACTTGATAGCCTTACACACCTTGTCAGTAGCCACAGGATAAATTTAAGAGGGTAACTAGTTACTCCATATTCCCATTTTATCCTAAGTCCTTTGCAATAGATGGGGCTCAGTACTCCTGGGAGGTCCCCAGACGGGTGATTTGGGAAATGTGGTTAGGTCTGGCTCTGATTTCTCCTAAAACTCAAAATGAAGAAAAGGCACATTTTTGCTTCCATCTTCTGAATCTGAGGAAAGCCTGGAACTGTTCGCACGTCAAGAAGGCTTGATTTAGCCAGCGGTCCCCAGCCTTTTTGGCACCAGGGACTGGTGTTCCTCTGAGAATCTAATACCCAATGATCTGAGGTGGAGCTGAGGTGGTGATGCCAGTGCTGGGAAGTAGCTGCAAATACAGATGAAGCTTCACTCCCTCGCCCGCCACTCACCTCCTGCTGTGCAGCCTGGTTCCTAACAGGCCACGGACAGCTGCTGGTCTGCGGCTCAGGGTTGGGGACCCCTGACTTAGGCTGTCTCATTTGAGTGGAGAAGTTTTCTACAGGAATTGGTGTAGGCCAACAGTTCACACTGGGAGCAATTTTGGCTCCCAGAAGACACTTGGCAACGTCTGGAGACATTTTTGGTTGTCACAACTGGGAAGTGTGGAGAGGTGCTATCCACATCTAGCGGGTAAAACCTAAAGATGCTAAACTAAACATCCTAAAATGCACAGGACACCCCCCCAAAACAAAGAATTATTGCAGGGTTTTAGGCACCCTGATTTAAGCCAGAGTTCACTGTGGGATTTCATGGGTGAATAAAAAAAGGCCAAGGATGTGAATATGGTGCATTCTCACATCCCTTTTCTGAACGACTTTCTCTTGATATAGAACCAAGCCTCACCTCTATCTATATCTATATATACCCATCTACACATAGTACTTTTTGAGAATCAATCTTCCACTGTTCTTCAGCTATCTGACAAAGTATAACATTTACATGAAGAGTCCCTTTTAAACTTTTGTCAAACGTGGTGGGTTACATACAGCACTCTTTCGATGATATGTCTTAAGACTTACAGCTTAATGTACAGTAATTATACTGCCTTTCTTCAAATAGATTTAATTAAAATTCCCCCAGTTCGACGTGCTAAAAAAAAATTCATAACCATCAATGTAAGACAGCTGACATTCATGAATTTTCACCTGTAGTAATTAAATAATCCCCTGAAAAAGACACCCCTTCTACAGGAAACGTAGGCAAGATTCTTTAGGAGTGCTACCATCACATTTTTTTACTTGTGCACTGACTTCAGAAATAATTTGAAGTGGCATTATTCAAAAGTAAAAATATTTGTAAAAGCAAAAGTTTGGCTTATTTTAATTTAATCTTTAAATTAATCAAAGATTTCATTTAAAGCCACAACCTCTAACATGTTAAACACTTCAGATTTACCTTGATTATCATCTTCCATAGAAGAGACAAGGACAGATCCTCCCAGAGCCTACAGAACATACAGCCCAGCCCCTCGTGACTGCAGATTCCAGCCTCTGGACTGTGCAACATAAGCATCTATTGTTTAAGCCACCTGGTTTACGGTACTTTGTTATGGCAGCTTAGGAAATGAATAAAGCTTTTGGTACTTCTTTGTTTAAAAAAAATTCTTAAATTTAGGATCATTATTGGTCATGTTTGTTGTAGTGGGAAGGAGATATTAAAATACAAGAAAAGTAATTCATGATTCACCTCTACTGCAGCTGATGGTTGAAAAATAATTCCAAATTTAAATTTAACCAAACAAAACTAGGAAATTAAGATACCTTTAGAAATAAGTTCTTCAATGTTTTATCGTATTTGATAGCAGCTTTTTTTATTGGTTACAAAACCTAAGCCCATATACAAAATTAGGAACACATTTAGATGCCTCTTTTGAAAGAACGTTTTAGTCTTTTTTAACTGAGTTTAAAAAAAATAAAAACAATGCAATTTTTCAACACTGTTTTGAAAACTTAAAAGTGCAGCAATAAACTTCTTTTATCTACGAAATGGCGCAATTCCAATTTCAAACTGATAAGGTCACAACAAATTGAATCAAGTGAATGCATACATACGTCTGCACTACTTGATGCTAATGTTCACTTATGTTAGTTTGCATTTAAAACACAAGAGAAACGGGAATCGGCACAATAGAGGCCCAATTTAATCTCAATGTGTGCAAAATTTAAAAGGTAACTGTAAGTATGGAGAGTCCAGAAGAAACTAAACCGGAAGGGGTACAATTCACGATATCAAGAAGATTTGGACTTTAAGGGTTTCACCGAAGTTTGTGACCTTAATTAGCTTTGACTTTGTTATTCCTTTTAGTGAACACCACACAGTTTCAAAAATTTAGACTACAGTGTCCAAACAGGATGCAGTTACCATATGAAGCTTTAACTCAAAATTTGGATAAAGAAAAAAAGGCACAATGAACTTCAACTCAATTTTATGTGCACAAGAGTTGAAAAATCTGAGCCACCTTAAAGAGAAATTGATTCTAAAATTTATAAAACCTATAAATAATCAGAGGCCAAACCACTATATTAAAACAGATTCTCTAGCAAGTAAAAATCTTGCAGTTTAAACATACGCTTGTATCCATTTTAGATACAAGACAAAACTCACTCTTTAAAGTGGCTCCATCTTGGCAGATACATATATTTTTAATGAATGCACACCTGCTATGTGTTGTTTATCAGTGAAAACACCCCAGCTGATTCACAAAGCTCTGATGGCATCATCTGTCTCATCTTCATCACAGTAAATATACCCCCCATCGGATAACTAAATTAGTTTAGATTTCCTATCTCTTCACATCAATGCATTGGAAAATTATACCCAGTAAACAATAGCAATAAAACCATTTCTGTGACAGCACAAATTATTGTTTAAAAAATTTCATATTCTTTCATTAACAACTGGGTCAGACAATTTACCAAAAGCAGTGACTTTACATAGTAATACCAGATTTTGCAGAAGTACTTAAAAGATCACTGCTAATCAGGTTTATGTTAAACAACTGCAGATATTCTTCTACACAGATCCTTGTCTGAATCTTTTAATATGTGAATATGCTTTTCGAATAAGATCTGAATTAACTTTCCCAATACTCAAAGAATGAAGTTTTATGACACTTCTAAATAGTTGCTGGTTTGTTGCCAACCACATTATCAAAAGCACTGGTTACTAAGTAAAAAATATTTTAAGACTAAATTACAGTAAACATGAAAGCTCCACAGTTTAAACCCAATATAAATCAACCATATCCAATTATCAATTTAAAATGAAAAATATTAACTCCTGAAAGCTAAAAGCAAGATTTTCTTCTTTAACATCACCAATGGGTACTTTAGACCTTTGTTTTGTTTTTTGATTTTTTCTTTATAGTCAGGGACTCTTGCTTTCAACTTAAACAGAAGTTCAAGTCCATAACAGGTTGCAGCTCAGGTAAAATACCATGCACAGCATTTGATTACTTCAAAACAGCAGGAACACACAGGCTGAAGTGAGTGGTCAAATAGGGCTTGCTGTTCTCAAAAATTATGTATAATGGCGAAAGCATTACCATCCATAGCTAAAGTTCTTCCTCCAACCCTGGCTTCTGAGGCAGATAATAAACATATCAATTACTGGTAGATGAAGTACAGTTGCTTTTTTTTAAAACTTATCTGTTTAATCAATAACCAAGTTTCTTTTTTTAAGTTACTTTTTTTGTTTGTCAGTTCCACCAATGAAAATCATTTGGCTTGTACTTTAAAATCTATTTTTCCACATAAAGAATATGAAAATATGTTTGTGGAGGACAATGATGGAGGCTCAGATCAGGCTGCACCTCTTTAAAGTCTTCCAACGTGTATATACATCATACCAAAGTGTCTTGATCCACGGCGCACCGTTTTCCAAAGGAACATCAAGTGGGCAGCTGACATGCCACCATTATGGAATATTCTAAACTGGAGACTGCAGTTGTCAGCATGTGGCACCAGGGAACAGGGAATAATAGGGTAGTTGAGATTGTTAAGGAGAATTCTAAAACAGTTTAGGAAATCATGCATATGCATTTACAGTCCATGTGATAGTGACTTTTGGCAACTGCAAAGTGACTGAGACATGGCTTGCTTTAGAAGCATCAAAACGAAGAGGCATTTGTGTTTTGGAGCCTTTTGTTGTTGTTCTTGTCATTTGGTAGCCATCTGGTGGTGCTTTGTATTGAATGTGGGAAAGATGCTGCACTCACTTGAACTCAAAAATTAAATTCTTTTGTTTGAAGGTTGGCTGTTGGGTCAAAATTGTAAGTACCTCCTTGTGTTGCTTCAGGAATGAGGCTAGGATCTTCATCAATCTATAAAAAGCAAGAAAAAAAATCCTTATTATGTTAAGATACTACTTACACATTATGGTATAAGTAGTATTGATTTACTTCTTAGGAGAGAATTCTATATGAATGTTTTAATCACCTAAAAATGTTTTAGTAAATACATAATATTATTAAGAAACTTAACAATTTAAAACTGAATACACATTTTAAAACTGTCCCATTCTTAAGCTCCTGTATCTTTAGATTTATTTTACCTACTTGAACATACATCATTTCTATAATTACTATCTCTTCTCATACAGATTACAAATGCAACAAAAACTATTTTTACAATTTTACCTATAATGAAATTTCAGACATAGTATTTAAGAAAATTGATTGTTGGAAAGCAATCATTAATTTTTTTAAATTTAGATTTTTTAAACAACTGGGAATATGCCACTTCAAAAGCATCTGATAGAAATACAGTATAAATATGTCATATTAATAATAAAAAAAATTCTTAGTAAATTTACACATGTATAGGTTTTACTGTACACGCAGACATACCATACTTTAATATATACTTACATCGTCACCAGAGAAATATTGATCTATGATTTCAAATGCTAATTTATATATGTCTTCATTTTCATGTTGCTGTAAAACTTCGATTTTCTCCAAACCTGATAGAAATAATCAAAATAATTAAGCAGATACAATCAAAACTGTGCTCATTTTAATCATGAAAAATCCTAAGTAACTCGAACACTCCCACCCCTCACACCCAAGATTATAGTTTGTCTACAACACAGATGAAAACCTGAGCTGCTCTGGTTGGAGGACCAGAATCTCATGAATTTCTTCCTCTTTGGAAGCCCTTGGGGTACTCTGGTCCCTAAGGGAGGCAATTTTAAAAACACCTGAACACTCCATCTGACAGATGAGGAAACTGTAGCACATAGATGTAAAGGGATTTATTTCAGGTTGTGCGGCAAGTTAGTGACAGAACTAAAACTGAGATCTTCCCGAACTGCTTTAATATAATAATACTGTCTCGTATAGTAATTTTATCTTTCTCTTTGTTTTCCAAATCTTATTATTTTTATATTACTATAAAAATAAATTTTCAGAAGCTTAATGATTAATTGATAAAAGAGATAAAGCTTTAAATACTGAAATAATTCATTTAAAAAATGAATAAGGGGCTTATGTCCTATGGCCACAATGAACTTGGGAAATAATTTTTCAGTGACTGTATACAATGCTTTATTTATGTTTCCAATCTATTTTTTCTACATATCAGATGCACAAGTCTATAAATGTAAATTCTTAATAAATATTCTTCTTTGATATTTTTTTTAGCTAGGTTATTTTGAAAATAGTTGTTTTTCTTTATGTAGTAATACCCAAGCTAGAAAAAAAAGAAAACAGGTGTCAAAGATAATGAATGTACTTTATAAAATTATAAACTACTAAGTAAATATGTATTTTAATAATAAGTATTAGTGCCATAGACAGAAGTAACTATATTGACAAAAAGCTGAAGAGTAAAAATTCTGTAGCTCAAACTTTCTGGGTTGTTTTGAACCAGACTACAATGGTAATTTCAATTATCTTAAAAAGTAAAACATCTTAAAACCATGAGCAGTGAATTATAGTATAAAAATCTGGATTTTAATTATGTTTCTATAACTAACTACTTCTATGACCATAGACCATAGTATTTTCTTCTTGTTAGTAAGAAAATACTTCCAGACTGAATAGTCTCTGATTCTATCTCATTGGTTTTCTCTTAAAAAAAAAATAAACTGGGTAGTATAATCGTACATATTAGTCAACAAAATGCATATAATAAAACATGACATTAGGATACATTATTTGAAGGTTTGGGCAATTTAGTACATATTGAACAGGTACCTTTAATAATAGAATTTTAAAATATATGTTTCATATATCATTATCAGAGAAATAATGAAATGGTATTTCAAATCGCAGTTCTTTTTCATTAAAATTTCAAAGTAAGTTTTGTAGTAATAACTTAAGCATGCAGTTCTGGCAATCATAAGACTGAAACAAAACAGATGATTCCAAAACCATTAACATTTTCCAACAATATGGAATAGTATTTCACAAAGTAAGGTCCACAGAATCCAATGACAATAGGTATAACATGAAAATAGGTGTTTCTCTGTCAAGGAATTTAAGAAATGTTAGATTACACGAAGCTAATAAGTTTCTCAATTTGTAGTAGTTCTCAGAACTTTTAATTTGCTCTTATGCACTGTGACTTCTAGAGGAGCATTTGTCTTTTCCTAAAAAGCAATGTGAATCTCCAGGAAGGTTATGGAGTGACTTTCCCAACCAGTTTTTCTAAAGTACGAACTAATGTTTCTTAGAAATTGCTTTTGGATTGCTAACATAGTGAATAAAGAATAGCAACATACTTTGATAATGTAACAGCAATGTATCTTAATAGTTTCCTTCTAATTAGTTGTCTTTTAAGAATCTACTGTTTCACAGTTCTAGGGCTCAACTACGTTTCTTCAGTATATCTAATCTTACCTCCACATTCTTCTATTATTTCAGCTATTGTGCTTGCTTCATCACCAGCCATTATCAGAATGTTTTTCAGACCATCTAGAACCACCTGAACAACTTGAGAATCTTTTACAGACAGTAAATTACAGAATGGTGGTATTACATTCTGCTGTACAAGATACTCAACCTAGACAACAAGAGAAGAAATATTTTTATTTATATAATTATTTTCCCCCCAAAAGAACACAGCACAGGGCTTATAAACAAACAGTAACTCCTAATCATAACAGAGCACTATACTTTCCAATATTAACAATCACAACAATTTCTCCAAACTCACTTGATCTTTTCTGCCACTTATTGTTAAGTTGCTAATTGCCCAAGCAGCTTCTTTTTGTGTTCCAAAGTCCCCCTGAAGGTTACAAAACAAATAATAAAATGAATTCTTTATTCAGAAAGTCTTAGTTATAATACATTAACATACATTATGAACTCCTAATGTGACTGACCTTAGCAAGCTGGTGAATAATCATAGGGATTAATCCAGCATCTATTACAGCTTGAACTTGTTGCTGGTTGCCTGCTGTTATGTTGGAAAGGAACCACACTGCTTCCTATAATTGAACAAAATATGGGGCATCTTTATTTGAAAAGTTTTATCTTTAATGTGTTTACATTTTTATTATAATGTAGTTTATAAAGACAATAACAAAATCACCTGAGTTGCATTAAGGGGAAAGCATCTAAAAAGTGATTAGGTTATAGAGAATCCCCAATTTAAAATAAGTTATAAGGAAACTTCTACCCACAACATTTGGGCTCCATTAACTTAGCATTTGTCCATTCAATAAAATATGTGCTTACTATAAGCTAGGAACTATTTCAGGCAATGGTGATATGGCAGTGAATAAAACAGTCAAAAATTTCTTTACTCATTTTGGTGCATGAGCTCCCTCTAAAAGATGACAGAAATAAATAAAAGACTAAATTTCTTAATATTTTGTTAAAATTACTTTTAAGGTGCATTGCTTTATAATAAAAATATTTACTTGCAAGATATATTCAGAAATTAAACATCTAACTAGTCTAGCATGGGTCTATAAATAACAAATCTTATTGCAACCTTAGAGGTTGCACCAACAAACAAGTTTATTATAATTTTAGTGTCAAATCTGTATCTTCTTCCTCCCCCACAATTAAGACTTCATTGTAAATTTATTCTGCCATCCAATAGTATAGTAAAATGTTAACCACTGGTGAATTGGTGTTTATAGTATATAAGTGTTTATTATAGTATCCTTGCAAATCTCTTGTAGATTTGAAAATTTTCAAACTAACATGTTGACGGAATAAAACCGAGTTGGTAACTTCTACCTCCAGGGTTGCATGATGGTTCCAAGATGCAAATAAAACAAACACTCTAGGTGAAAAACTTCTGAAGCAATTAGCTGCTTGCTGAAGCCGAGTGGGTATCTATGTGAAACCTTTTTCTTTCCCCCATGATACCTTCACTTAGAGCATATCGGATCACAGGCCGGAACTTCTCTCCACCCACTTCTGTCCGGCTTCCTCACTTCTCAGCTCTGTTTCCAATTATGGAATACATTTAGCTGCAAAAATCATCTACATTATTGAAATTTCTACAGTAAAAATAACTGGCCCAGAGTCTAAAAGATTGTGGCTTCTTTCCCTGTGTTTCACTGAAACATATGTTTTTATAAAATGTGATTTCTGACAACATAATTTTCTAAGAGAATTCAACTGTCAAATTACAGTCAAGTAACTATATAAATACAAGTATGACATAAAAGAAATGATCAATTCTGCTGGTTTGGGGGATAGAGACCTTTCAGGCAGCTAAAACTGCATTAAACTAAATGCAAATCAAAACCACAAGTCATCACTTCACATCTACTAGGGTGGCTATAATAGTAATTTACAAAAAGGACCTGGAACCCTTATCGTGCTTATGAGAATGTAAAATGGTGAGGCCACTATGAAAAATAGTTTGGTAGTCCCTCAAAAAGCCAAACACAGAATTATGATGACTTGGCAATTCTAATCTAGACATATATCCAAAGGCACTGAAAGCCAGGAGTAAAAGAGACACTTATATGCCAATGTGCACAGCAGCATTAGCCAAAAGGTAGAAACAATCCTAGTGCTGTCAATGGAGGAATGGATAAACGAAATGTGGTAGAGATGTACAATGGAATATTTATTTAGCCATAAAAAAGAATAAAGTTCTGATACATGCTCCAATATGAATGAACCTTGAAAACATGAAATAAGACACAAAAGGACTTAAGTACTTATTTAACGATTAACAAATTTGTATCGTAAGCTTGAAATCTTGAAAAAAACAATTTTTATGATCTTTTAGGCATTGCCTCTTTAGGTCCAATCTAATTTTGTCACAAGATCAAATTATGATCTGTTTATAAAAGATACCAGCCATCCAATGAGAGCTTTTGTATATATTCTCATCTAGTGGCTACTAATTTGGTAATTGCTGATATGCTCAATCTATTTAAATAAAAAACATTGGTTAGTATAAAAATAATTTTTATTCTGTGATGGTCAGGGCAGCACTTGTAGCAAGCAATTAAAAACTCAAACAAAATAATTACAGAGGTTATTAGAAATAATTCTCATCTTAACTGCAGTGGTTTTGAAGATCACAATAAAAGCATCAGAAATAAAAAAACAATTAAAAATGAGATATACGAAGAGAAAAATGAACTGATGAAAATTATTGTATGCCTTACCTTATTTATCTTCTCTTTTGGGTGTGACAAGAGATTTGGGAAGTGTGACAGGACATCACAGTTGAGAACAACTTGGGTCTGCTCATCTGTGCCAGTCACAATGTTGCCAACTGCTCTGAGTGCTGCCGTCTGGGTGGAGATAAAATATTTACTACAAATTTATTTGTTTATGATGAAACTGATTCTATATTTTTCGTAATCCTGAGAAAATGTAAAAATGCATGGGGTGCATTCTTATACAAAGTATTATTCAGAACTGAGAAGCAATTTTGAATTTTAAAGACGTCTTGTAAAAAATGGAAATGAAATAAAAATGTAAAAGTCCATTTTTATCTGTTATGATATTGGCATTACAGAAAGATTTTAATAAAGGCCTGAATGGGCACACATAGAGAGAGAAGAAATGCAGTTAGGATGCTATTGCAATTATCTGGAGGAAAAAAAATGAGTCTTGAACTAAAAATCAGTGGCTCTAGATACATAAAGAGAAGACAGATTTGAAGCTATGTCACCAGAATTGATAGGATTTTGTAATGGAGGGGAAATGAAAGGAGGAAGCAAGGTTTCCAGTTTGGACTATGCTGTCTGTCCACTGAAAATCGAGTTCAGTAAAACAGCAGGAGAAATACGGAGGACAGGACTTGTATAGACATAAGTGAAGCCTAGTTGTTCAAGTGAATGGGTTATATATAGCAAACACAATTTTATACAAGAAAAATTTTTAAATACTTACTTGAACTTTCACTTCCTGGTGGCTCAGAAGGGGCACGAGAAATGGCACAACCCCTGAATCAATAACCATCTGTATCTGCTCATTACCTCCATCTGTTAGGTATGATAGAGCCCAAACAGTATCCACAAGAATCTATAGGAAGTAAAAAAGAATTACCAGTTAACGTATTTGTTTGAATGCTTAAAATACCTAACACGTCTCCGAGAGAGTGACATAAAAAGTAATTAAATTGAATGTTTTAGCTTGGTTGCTTACCTGATAAATCTATTAAGTAGTAGGGCAACTCTCAATGCCTACCTCAGATCACTCTTCACAAAATGAGACACAGAAGTCTAGGGCAACTTCTACCCCAACTTCTGCATTAATATATCAGATAGATGAATTTAAAATGGGCAGAAAAGCAATTCTCCCTGACCCCACAAACTGAGTACCTAGAAATCACAAGGAAACTTTATATACGGAATGAGACCAATATACTATGATGTATCAAGTCTAGATCAAAAAGATGATCTCTGTATATTAGGGGTTTTCAAACATATTTAGCAAGATAACAGATTTTTCAGATCACTAAAGAGATAAAAGACTTGACATTTTAACTTCGTTTGGGAAAAAAATTTCCAAAACTCTTAAAAAATGTCCCCACTTAAAGAGCACAGAGTATAAACCATGCTCTATACTCATCTAATTTTGCAAATAATAAAAAAACTCAGTCTCAGTTTATAGGTTCAGTCAAAGTCAAAGAGCTTATATTTAGCTTTCCTTGGTGTCTTCATCGGAATGTTAAGCACAGGTCTCACCTCATGTGAAATCCGGAGATATTAGTTATCTAAATTAAAGACATTCTGTTGCGCTAAAATAAAAGCAGTTACCTGCATTCAAATCTCCACATATCCTTCAAAAGAGTATACAGATGAATAAGAGCAAATAAAGTCACATACAGCCCACACCTTCAGCATTACTAGGAGTTAGAGAACACTATAAATTTCAAATCACCTGTAACAAGAGAAAAAATTAAATTCTAAGCTTTTGTCTGGATCTCCTGCCCCAAGCCTGTGTGAAATTTCAGAGAAGAGGAGAAGGGGTGAAGGGCTCAAAGGTAAAACGTCCTAGTAAAACTATTCCACATTAGTGGGACAGAGACCATGTGGTCCGGAAAACCTACAATATTTTGTGTCCATTACAGAAAAATGTACTGACACCCTTACTAGTGGATGAACTTTATTCAACTAAGAGATGACTGAGGAAATATTTCATTGGCGATCAAAGACTAATATAAATCTGGGGATAACAGTGGAAGAATAATTTATGAATGTTATTTGTTATGGAAAAATAGAAATATTGCAACTTCAAAAATTTGAGGACGGAAGGTATGCCTGAGAACTAAGCCCATCTACCATGCCACCCAAGATCTACAGATGTGTATAAGGGCAAAGCCTGCCTACTACCCAGCCTGGCAGTAACAGGTAACAAGATTATAATAGAAATCATGGTCTCAGAACAGCCAAAACGTACAGGCTACAACTGAAAATAACTCATCATACCAAGAACCAGGATCATCTTAACTCAAAAGAGAAAAGACAGTCAACAGATACCAACACTGAGATGACAGATATTGGAAATATCTGACAAAGATTTTAACCAAAGGGAACATTTTAAACTGAAAAATTCAGTAACCAAAATTTAAAACTCACTGGAAGGACTCAATAGAATGGAGGGAAGAAAAAAGTCAATAAGCTCAAAGACAGAGCAATACAAATCATCCAATCTAGATGAGAGAAAAAACAAAAAGATTGTAAAGAAATGAATGGAGCTTCAGGGACTTATAGCACAGAAACAAAAGGTCTAACATATCTATCATCAGAGTCCCAGAAGGAGAGGTGGAACTGAAAAAAATATTTGAAGAAAAAAAGGCAGAGAATCTCTCCAATTTGGCAAAAGACACAAACCTACAAATTCAAAAACAGTAGGATGTGGCCAGAGAAAAAACAGAATAAACTCATTAACTTGTACAGGTAAGACACATAAGTCAAGAAATATTGTTTAAAACTGTCAAACCAGATAGTAAAAACAGAAAAGGGCATTATAAAAGGTATAAGTATAAAGGTAACATTTAAACAAAACTATATCTTCCTAAATACAAAAACAAATTTTAAAAAGAGAAAAGAAAGCACACTAAGTAGAAAATAAAACACACAGAAATTATATACAAAATAATATGACAGTTAAAACCAAACCCATCGAGCAATGTGAATGGGCTTAATTCACCTATAAGAAGAAAAAGATTTTCAAACTGGCTCTTAAAATAAAACCCACTCTATACTGTACATAAGAGGCACACCTAAAACAAAGTAATTCAGAAAGGCTAAAAATAAAGGGATGAACAAAGGTATACCAAATAAATAAGAAGAAAACAGAGACTTGTCTTATGAGATAAGTAGAATTTGGGCAAAAAATCATTACAAATAACAAAAAAGGCTACTTTATAAAGCTAAATCTCACAATTTACAATGAAGATATGTTATAAACATCTATTTACCAAATAATCGTGCAAAACCATACAAAGCAGAAAGTAAAAACATGCAAGAAAAAAAATACTAATAAGATTTTCCACATATTACTGTCAGTATGAAGGAAGTCGAATAGACCAAAAAAAAAACAAAAAAACAAAAAACAAAAAATATATATATAGATCTTATAAATACAGGCATACCTTGTTTTGTGGATATTGCTGTTGACCCTGAGAAAGAAGATACCTACCAAGAAGGGCTCCTGGCGGCTAACTGGGCTGGAATTTAAAAATAGAGCGGAGCAACTGTTTCCAAACAGGGGCCTCTCATACAAGCCAGCTTCAGGGAGAAACCTGCACTGATCTACCTGCCCTGTCGTGTTCCTGTGATAAGACAGCACTTTTATGAGTTCCTGGAACTGTATTTCAACCAGTAGGACTGAGACTTTCCTGTCCAATCAGAACCATGCAGCTTATCTTCACTGAACAATCAGACAGGTCCATTATGCCCAATCAGGACAGTGCTTTTTGGACCAATAAGCTGTGAGGATTTGGAGTCCTCATTTGCACGAGGACAGACCAATCAGGGATCAGGGGTGGAGACTTCTCTGTATATAAGTCAGCTCCCCTGTGGCTTGGGGAGTGCACCTTCCCTTTCCAGAGAACACTGTGTTTCCTCAGTTGGAGCTGAAGCACCAAAGACTTTTTGCCAGAGTGGAGCAGAGCTATCTAGCAGGAGAGAGGCCTAGCTAGAGGGCCGTCTCATAGTTTGCTGCTCCACAACTGTGCTCTCATTGCTGTGATGTAAACTGTGGAGCTTTTCCATAGTCATGCTAATCACAACTGAGCTGTCTGCACTAAATAGTTTCCTTCTTTACTGCACTCCAAATTGGGGGTTCCTATTGGCACTGAATTGGTGCCAACAGCCACTGGATGACCTGGCACCCAACATGAAGTTTTAAAGTGATGCCTGATCTGACACCATCTTGAAACTGATACATCTGGTGCCAACGTGAGCCGCTTGTGCTTGAGTTGTCTTCCTGGTAGTAGCTGAGGGTCTTGGGTAATTCAGATCCAAGATCTCCCATGCTTTCAGTCGAGGTCTTGGGAGACTTTATGTGGTTTAGGCAGGGGACCCTCATTCGGTGACCTTAGTTCATACATCTGGACCAAGAGGGCCCCTCCATATGACTCAGGTTTGGTGCCCAGGAGGGGTATGCCTCAGTCAGGTTTGGCACCAGAAAGGGTACCTTCCAGGTTAAGACTAGGCCTTGTCCACAAGGTTTGTAGGGATGCCCAGGCTAACAGGCACCTGAAAGGTTGCTTTCATAAGAGGGGTGCATGTGAGTATGTTCACATTCCCCAGCACTGGGGAAGAGGAATGCCACCCATGAGGAGTACAAAATGGGTAACTCATGCCCTGAAATTCTCATGCTAATCAGCCTCCTCCTGGTGGAGGCAGGGGGACTTTGGCTAATTGCATGCACAAAATCGCACTCCAGAAAATTCTGACTGGGTAGGCCTCTGCACAAAAATAGTACGAGATGGTCTCAAGCTTTATTGGCTAAGATGGGGTTCCTCTGAAACCCCAAGACTTGTCTATTTGTATGCTTAATTAGAACAATATCGTACCTCCCAGAAACAATGAGAAGCCTCTTTAAAACAAACAAACCAAAAACCAAAACAACAACAGCAAGTGGTACCCTGAGAGCTCTAAATAAAATCAAGAGACTACTATTGCCTCCCTTAGGAAAAAAATTCTAAATTTGGTAAATGCCTTGATAAATCAAAAAAGGAAACTGGTGCTTGCAAAACTGGAACAAAAGGAAAATCGTTGGAAAACTTTTCCTTTGCCCCTTGCACTTGCAAATGTAAAGCCAAGTTTACTAAGATACCTCAGAGGATCCTCACTTACCAGCCCTCCCTGCCTACACCCTACTTCCTGTCGGCACCCTTCCTTTCCCTGCCCCATCTTCTCTATCTCCAGATGGGTGGAAGTCATCTGATGCTCAGGCTTCACCTCCAGAGCCATCTTTCTCCCTACCTCCAAGAAAATCTGCCCCTTTTAAAATTCAGGCCTTTTGGGGCCGATCTCTTTACTTTCTGGGTTTTCCAACTTTATTGTGCATACTTGCTTTCCATTTTGTGTTGCTTATGTTTTTTGATAAGCCTATCTTAACGAGAAACTTTAAAGAGAATTTCAAAACCTCTTAGAGACAACCGAATCCATTTTTGATTTTAAAAACAGCTTTAAAGGAATTTTTACAGCATGCAGAAACTTTGGCCATCTGAGCAAAACCTCAACTTAGTCCATCTGCCAGAAAATATATTTGGATCCATAATTTTTCTTTTGAATTTTGTATTGTGCTGTCTGTTTATGTGTGTCTCTGGAATGCATGTTATAGATAAGGTGTATTTCTACTGCTAGATAGTAATGTCAAAATTGATTTGTAAATTCAAATTTAGATTGTAAAAGGGCCCGATTCAATCAGCTTAAAACAGATGAGCTCTTAGATGAATTGGAGAAATAACAGAAACTAACACAATTGCTTCTCAAGTGCATGCGATCTTGGATTAATCTTTAGTAAATAAAAACTAGCTTAAGAATGTGGGTTTAATTAAGAAGGACATGCAGTTGTCCACTGCTCTGCTAGCTTTGGAGCTAGCCAACCAGATGAGAAACTAGGGTAATAAGTTTGGAGACCTTAGTGTGTTATTTTGAAAGACGAGAAGTACAGAAAACACTTCATTAAGACCTAGACAAAACAAAGCCTGATTGGGATGTGATGTTGATAGAAAATGACTGCATACAGAGAATAAGATGTGTGTTTCATAAAAGAAGGTAAGAATACAAATACGTTTTTATTGAAGGAAAAAGTAATTCTGTACTAAAGCGAATGTTCTAGAATAAGAAAGGAAAAACAAAGGAGAAAAGCTGAAAGGTTTATGAAAGATGAGATGTCTATAGAATGTCTATGGATGTTAACTTCACACATGCTTTAGAGACAACCGGAGTTGAACCAAGTTATAAGTGTGTATTACATTTAATTCTTACATGCAGTAAAAGGTTAACTCAGTAAGTTTGGGGTACTCAAATCCTGCACATTCCAAAGAAAGCACTGGTCGTCATCAGCTACTTTGAGATAACCTGAGCCCTTGGATTATTCTGCTTGATAACACTATGTATACCTGAGATCTTGGATCCGGACAGAGAGCTTATGCTAACAGTGTGATTTTATGGTGAATACCTCTCTTTGTTTGCCTGAGGCCTTGGACCATACTGTATCACTCCGCCCTTTGGTAGGGGATGGAGATTGAGTAGCTAAGGTCAGTCATGCAGGCTGTTCATGCCTATGTGACTGACACCCCAATAAAACCCCTGGGCACCAAAGTTCAGGAGTTTCTCATTGGCAATATTTCATGTGTGCTGTCATGCATGGTTGCTGGCAGAATAAAGTGCTGGCCTTATAACTCTACTGGGAGAGGACAACTGGAAGCCTGAACCTGGTTTCTCTTAAATGCTACCATATGTGCCTTTTGCCTTTGTTGATTTTAATATGTACCCTTTTGCTGTAATAATCGGTAAGCATAAGTGTTACAGCTTTTCAGTGATTCCTTCTAGCAAATCATTGAACCTGAGGGTGGTCGTGGGGACTCCAACACACTTATCACCAAGCATCACTAACAATCAAGTCTCAGCACATAACCAATCTGCTGCAACTGATTAATTTCATTTGTACCAGCAGTAAAATAGCTAGATTTGTACCAAATATTAGGTAACACTCAAAATTGTCTAGGCATGACAAGCCATGGATGAACAAGTTTAAAAAGGGCATGAAAACCAAATGTTACAGAATCAGTAACTTTAAGAAGCACAGTAACTACAAAGCAAAGGAACACAGCCTGACCTGAATCAGTCCAGATTTCTTCTCTAGTCCTCAAGGTCAATATTTAGTTTTTCTTCTAATGTCTCACAGGCACATTAAAGTCTATAAACCACTTAATTACCTCCACACCCCAACCCAGCTTCTCCAGCATCCTCACTAGTCACTCTCATACACGAAGTCACTCCTGCTGTTTTATACTTCTCCCTGCTGCTATTCTTGTTTTCTGTTGTGTCCTACCCTAAAACCCAAGTTAGAAAGCTGGGCATTATCTCTGATTCCTCTTATCTCTCACCACCCATAATAAAAACAGCAAGTTTTATCATCCAAACATTTCTCAAATCTTCCCTTGTCTTTTTATTCCTAATGTCTAAGCTCTAGTACTGGTCCTAATTTTCTCTCATCCGTACCACAAAATCGCCACTGATCTGTTTTCTCAACTCCAGTTTCCTCTAAAATTTACATACCATTTAGTAGTATGAGTTATCAATCCAAAATACAAATTAAAATAACCATTAATCTCTGGTTCCTTATCAGATACATAAAAGGGATACATGGCTCTTAAGGTGGTATAACACTCTGCATGATCTAGAACTTGCTAAATCTCTGCCCTATTTTTTCCCCTACATTTTGTTTCGTAATTTAAGCTTCCATCTTTTAATTTTCAAAACTCTTTTGCAGGTTTCTCCTCCCTTGCTGCGGCTGCTCAAACGCAGAAAATTCCTTAGAATTCAATTTTTAGCCCTTTTTCTGAATCTTATTCAATGTCCATATTTTTATGAATCCCTTAAATACTGACAAATCTTAAGTCTGTATTGCCTTTTCCCTCTTGGAAACATTGCTAGGGAGGAGCAAGGTAATCAGAATCGATGTGCCTGTCCTACAATAAATTCATCATCTTCCTCTACCAGTCGCATCTTTTTTCTTTATCCCTTCTGAGGGTTCATAGCATTATTATCCGATCAAACTGTCAAATTAGAAATCAAAGTAATTTTTACTTATCCTCTCTTTGATCCTTTCCTCTCAAAGGTCTACTCACTTTATTTCTTGACACTGATAGTTTTCCTCTCCTAACCATTTCTGCTTCTAGTTCCTACCTTCATCAACTTCCTTAAGCCTACTATGATCACAAAATAGGCCTACCCTCATTCAAATGTTCCCTATTTCAAACCAACCATACTGCTTTTATGTTATCTGTCTATAAGAGAAGGGAGCACATTATTCTTCTGTAAAAATCTTCAATGACTCTGTACTGATTATAAGATAAAATCCAAACTCCTTTACAGAAGATTTAAAACCCTGCAACTTAACTCCTCAACAAATGTGTTGGGTTATTAACTACCTGTATTCATCCCATGTAACCTCCCATGTATTTTCTTGAGTCCTGAATATTTCCTCATGTTCCTAAAATGAAAGTTTCAACTTGACAAAATCTTACTTACCCTAGTTACATGACTTTAGACAAATTACTTAACTGTCTGCCTCTTCTGCAACATTTGTAAGAGGGAGATGATGACACCAACCTCATAGGATTTTTGTAAGGAATAAATGAGTTAACATGAGAAAAGTACTTCCAACAGTACCTGGCATATTTAAACCCTCAGTAAGTACTAACTAGTAACAATCATCTTTGTCACCTCTATCACCACTTCTACCACCACCCTTTCTCCCTATAATATTTACTTTAAATGTGACTTTTGCCGTGAAGCTTTCTGGTTGACAGACTATGTGCTTCCATAATCTAGCATTTTGGTCATTCTTCTATTTTACACTGTGTTCTTGTTTGTTTTCACATCATATTGTGTTTATGTGATAATGGTATGAAAGAGCATAGGCCTTGGACCTGGCTTCAGTTCTCAGCTATAGCTCTTATTCATCATTGTATGACCGCAGTTAGGTTATTTTACATTACTGAGTTTCAATATCCTTATTTGTAAAATAGGAGAATAAAGTATTCCATAGGTGCTAGTAAGATAAAAGGAGACTATAGAAATAGATTCCACATAGACAGTCACTGACAAAGTTCATTCCTTTCATTTTTTTATTTGCTACTAATGTTGAAGCCTCAAAGGGCAAGGTCTCTACGTCTTTATCTCTAAGCATGTAATTCATGGCACAATTCTGGTTTTTGTGGAATAATCTGTGATTGGTTGTTAAACTTGACAAATATGCCTATAACTACAGTACTTTGCTACTTTAATACTCCTGGCTTTCAAACAAACAATCGACGGATGATAGAAACTTTTATTTACCTATAATCAATTCCACAATGTCTTGAGGAAAAGTCTTGATGGAAATAGCAGATATTTTACTTATTTCCCTTTTAATCTTGGCTGTCAGAAAGCACAGAACTAAAATTGGCATTCAATTAGTGAGAAATACATTTTTTTTGTATAACTTTTCCTCCTCCTTTTATATTTATTATCTTGTATGTTTTTGCTAAGTCACTTTTCTATACATTTTAAAAATAGAATAGCATATAACTAAAAAGGTTTCATTTAATTTCATAACATTTCAGGCTAATATGTTACAAATAAAAAGTTACTTTAGTTACCTTTAAAAGATTCCTTCCTAAGAGCTTAAAGTCCTAAAATAAACTAGAGGAATATGGCTTAGTACTTTTATATGAACTATACTGCCTCTTGAGAAATGTTAGCAAAGACATATTTTCTTCATCCTAATGATAAATCACACAATTCTGGCACACACACACACACATACACATGTATGTATTACGTGAGTGTGTAAATAAAGATAAGATTATAAAAACACAAACATACAACAAATCAGAAAGAGATCTCAGTTGGAACAAGAGAAGCCAGATCAATGCTAGAATCAATTCTAGATTCAATGAAATTTACCCGTTGTTTTACTGCATGGAAGAATAACACTTTGCCCTGCTACATTTAGGAAAACTGTCAGATTGCCTAATAAAAATACTTGCCGGAATATATACAGAAAACAACGAAATCTCAGGTAATAAACAAATCATCTAAAAATACATTTGCACTTAAACCTATACTTGATATTCTTCAATATTATACCTCAAAAGAGTGTCGTCTGAGAGGCAGTGTGGTTTCATTGAAAGTACTCAAGATCTGTCATCAGAAGATCTGTTCTGAATACCGACTCACAAACTCTGCAACTCTGAATAAGTTACTTAAACCTTTCCTGAGGCTCAGTTTCTTATTTTGTAAAATGGGGACTATGATATCTAGCCTACTTATTTTAAGAATCAAATGAGATTTAAAATAATATGAAGATGCTTTATAAAGGTTTAACCACCTTATAAATATTAATACTTAAAAACACTACTAATAATGATATAGATAAATAAATAAACTACAAACGTGATATTTTCTCTAAAGTTAGCATTTTGCTGTCTGGATGATCTGAGTTATAAACTTAATTTAACCTTAATCCTATTTCTGAGAATTGCTTATGCACTGTGGAAGTTAGACAAGTTAGTATGCAGACATTTATTAAAAGTCTAAAGAATATAAAACTTTTAGTTCCATCAAGAGCAAAATCCCAAATCTAAGCTTCTGCTTTACTTACATTTATGTCCGTATGGTATATGAGGACACATAAGGCTGGCAAAATCTGAGGAAAGAAGATAAACAATAAGTAACACTAGAGTTGAAGAATATATCTTTGTAAAAATGAATAACTGTGATACGAAAAGCAGTAAATACTACTTGCAGGGCAAGAAAGACAATATTAAATTTGTTTGACTATTAGGAAAATGAAAATCTGATCAATTCAATCTGAAAAACCAAAACATTTCAGATGTCTGATTAAAATATCCAAATACATCTAGCAGAGATTAATGTACTTTAAAGGAAAAACATTTGTTTTCAGCAACCTTCATTATGACATATAATGTCAAGTGGAAAGAATGGAGATGCAAGTATACAGTATAGCTATTTTAAAAAGCTTTTCTTAAAACTGTCATCATTGTCTCAACCTGTTTAAAGTGAAAATAAGATTTTATTTAATAAGTTACTTGAGTTGAATCAAAGTTTATGAGTTCAAATTCAGTCAAGAAAATTATAACCAGTATAAAGTATAAAGGTTGTTTATAGAATTCAAGCCTTACAGATCTTTTTTTAAAATCTGGGTGGGAGGGCACATGGGGTAGGAGAATCACTTTACTAAATACATTTTCCTTAACAGCAAAAGGAAGCAAAACCAGGCAAAAAATATCAATTTTAAAAATTCAGAGTCAACATTTTTCTATGCAGTCAAGTGATTAAAGGTTATGTAGGATTTTTAAAATCTTAAAAATACTTAGATTTGTTTATAAATTAGATGTAAAAAGAAGTTTTTACTTTGTTTTAATTGTAGATTTTACACTATGTCACACATTTAAGAATACTAACTGTCAGGATTCAAGGGCTTAATGCAAAATCACTCAAGAACATTTGCGTGTAAGTACACTAGTTTTATCTAGCAATCTATTTTTTTAGTGTTAAACCGACAATGCAGTGTAGTAATAAAACTGATCTATTTTCTTTTTATGAAAATAGTGATAAAAAAATAAGAATTAGGGTGGACTGACATTTTTTCAGGTGCCATAAGATATTTTTTTCACAAGAATCAAAAATTAAATGACATATTACTTAACATCTCATACCTGCAATGAAATCAGTACATGATAACTTCATTTCATGTGCATGAAAATGTAAAGCATAAACATAGGGAAAATATACCATCTGGCCTTTGCAATTCTTCATTTACCTCCTGAACTGTCTCCATAGGCGGTGGGGGGTCCTTATTCCTGCAGAGATTGACAATGACCCATGTGACGTTCCGAAGGAAGGTGATGGGGATGGAGGGATTGATGAAGGACAGAAGAGGTTTGACAACTCCCAGTGATATGACATAATCTCTACATTGAGGACCATCACCTACAGAAATGAAAATTGTATTTAAAAAAAAAAATTACATTCAGGATGAGAAAGTCTGAAATGTATGCAATGGCTCATGTTGGGACACTGATGTTCTATGTTTCCTCACTGTTAGTCAAGGTTATCAAGTGTTGCTCTTTCTCCAAACTTTGATTTGGGGGGACACAAATTTAATCTATCAATCCTGATAGCAAATTGCATATCTGTTTCAAAGCGGTACCATTTAAGTCAGTACTTATAAGACAAGAAGATTATCAACCCACGTTAAAATCAGAGGAAACATAGTATGTAATGGCTATGCCAATGTAGGAAAAAAGTTAATTAAGATTCTTAATTAAGAGTCTTTCAAACCTAAATACAACTTACCTATAATGTTTCCTAACGCCCATACTGCTTGTTCACAAACATTCTGATGTGGCGAATGGAGAAGTCTCAGAAAAAGAGGTACGGCATCTATAATAAAGAAAAGCTGATATTTAGATTGCGAAATGTTGAAAAGTTTATAGACTGAAGTCTAAATAAGCTGATAAAATACACAGAACCTGGCACACTGTAGTTGCCCAATTATAGTTCACTTAATGAACAAATGGGGCAAATACTTTTACCCTAAAAATAATTTTAGTATTTTCTCCTAGTAATATTCGAGTAACACACCTATTAATAGTATATATAAGTTGCTATTATGCCATTAACTTAAAAAATCCAGCAATTTTTCCTATAATGCATTAAAAAAAGGAGTTCCTACTCCAAACACATAACCTTAGAATACTTTAGTCAACGTGACCCCAATTGCTGATATGCGATTAACTAAAGAACTGATTATTCCTATATATCAGACCTACCTTATATTTTAAAATAAGTTATCATTAGAATCCTTATTTTTTATATAACTTACATGTTAACCCAAATTCTAAAACACTGGTATTATATTCATTCCAGATAGAAAACTAAGTATAAGCCAGATCACTTTTTCTTAAATTTCATTCAGGTGTATACTACCTCTAGGATTTTTGCTGTATCTCCAAGCTACCTGTATTATTTACTTAACATTTAAATTAAAATTGACTCATCCTTTTAACAGCTTTATTGAGATATAATTTACATACACTATAATTTATCTAAGTGTACAATTTAATGGTTTTTACTATTTATACAGAGCTGTATAGCCATTACCATAATCTAATTTTACATTTCCATCACTCCTAAAAGATATCTCCTACCCAGAACAGCCTTACTGCAGACTTCCCCAGCCCAAGGCAACCATTTCATCTGCTTTTTGTTTCTATAGATGTTCCTATTCTGGACATTTCATATAGATAAAATTGTATAATAAGTGTTTTTTATGTGTGCGTATTTGGCTTCTTTCACTTAGCATAAGGTTTTTGTGGTTCAGCCATGTCACAGCATGTATCCACATTTCATTCATTTTTACTGCTGAATAGCATTCAATTATGTACCACATTCTGTTTATCTGCTTATCATCTAATGGATATTGGGGTTATTTCCATTTGCGGGCTATCATAAGTAATGCTCCTGCAAACATTTGTGTACAAGTCTTTGTGTGGACAGATTTTCATATCTCTTGGTTCTATCTAGTAGTGGAACTGCCGGGTCATATTGTAACTCTATGATTAACTTTTTGATAAACTGTTTTTCCAAAGAGGATGCACCATTTTATATTTCTGCCAGAAATGTATGAGGGTTTCAATTGACTCACATCTATAATTTAGTTAATTTTTCACCTCTGTAAATAAAAGGCCAGTATCACCACAAATAAAGCTAACCAAAAACTTAAAAATGAAAACAAAAATTGTTATTAAATTATACCTACTAGTCTCTATTGAAAGCCCTAGTCTAAAATCTGTTCCCTTTCTGATACAACTAACATCTAACTGGAAGCTGTCGCCTTGACATTACTAAAATATCTAAAAAGAAAAATGACAGAAAATAGTATTCTCACTATGTGATTCAACATAGCTTATTGCTATATCGTATACTACTTAAAATTAGAGTACGACTTAAAGTCAGTTTAGTGTCCTACTTTTTAACAGTACTTGGTGACATTTAGTTTTTTTTTCAAAGAGCTTTTGTCAGTTTGGTCAACACACTAACAGTAGTTATTCCATCTTGAGGCAGCAATAATTTTAAAAACATGTATATTATAATCTAAAAAGCATAAGCTGCTCAGCACTTTGGAAGTATCAGAAACAGAAATTTTAAAACCTGTTATCAGGTGATGGTCTCTATCCAAAATGATAAAACTCTACTCACTTTTTTGTAATCATGATTAAAATTATTTAATGATAGATTAATGATACCTATGGGAAAGATATCAACCATCAAAAGTAACTTATAAAATTCACCAGTTAAAATTTTTACAACATAAAATTCGGTCTTTACACTGAAACTCTACTTCCTTGCCTTTATTTAAAAAGAAAAGTCCAGCGAGTTAGGAAGCTAATTTACTTACTAGACTGTACAACAGCTTGAGTCTGTGCAGAAGTTCCTGATGCTATATTAGTTAACGCCCAAGCAGCTTCAAATTGTAATGAAGGACTGTAAAAAATAAAAAAATCTTTAGGCACTTTACTCCCACTTAAATCTATATAGTTATCCTTTACCTTATCCTTGAATTTCACCTTATTTATATCCAACTGCCCGTTGGGTATTCCCATCTGAATGTCTCACTGGCTCCCAAAGTCAGTCAACAGAAACTTACTTCTTTTATGTCCACTGGCAGCTGCAATATGTAGCCAGCCAGTCATTATTTTCCTTGACTCCTTCCTCTCCCACAAACGTCTAATCAATAAATCATACCAATTTTACCTCCTAAATGTTTCTTATATTTATAGCATCACTCCTAATATCACTGTGCTAATTGGGGCCCTCATCTTCTCACTTGAATCACTCACTGCTACAGACTCTAGTCTAATCTTAAAGCTGGAACCCCATCTGACTCCACCATATTAACTGTTTTACATACTGGAGATATTATAATATAGGCTGCACAATTTTGCTGAAAGGATGAGATCATTATCATTTGAAATAGTGATAGAAGACCCTACAAAGAAAGTAAAGACTGAACTAGCTTATCAAAGATGGATAAAGACAGAAAGGCTGGAAATACAAATAAAAGTGTCATGGGTAGATGATCATGATGTGTATGGATGATTAGAAATAGATCAAGAGAGCTGAAGCCAAGAAGGTATGCAAAAATATATTAGGGGATGAAATTGGAATGGTAAGTTATCTAAAAGTGTGTGTTGGTAGAGTGGGAATTGTGGGGAGGATGACTCAAACCCCAAGCTTCAGAACTTGAAATTTATTCTACAGACATACTAAATATAGAATACTACTTAAAAGAAAGTGAAGAAAATAATGTTGGAGGCCATGGTATGCAGAATGGATTACAAAAAGGTCAAAAGCTGATGTAGGAAAGACTTGTCAAAAGGGAATTATAGCTGAAAGAATATAAATTCCTTTAAACAGAATACCAGACTGGAAGGAGGTGGTAGTGAATAAAAACTAAGCAGAGCCAAAGGTTAGGGACTCAGAAAAACACTATAAATATTGAGGAAAGAGAGTGAGGTTGTCAGCATCAAAAGGTTAGAGAAATCCAAGAAGAAAAAGGTTCAAGGAGAATAAATGTCATCAGAGATACAGCAAACAGTGAGGTTAAAGACATGGAACAGATGAGAAAACGGAGCAGTAGACGAAAACTACATGATGAATTTTGGCAAAAAGCAGGGACTAAAAGGATATCAGAAGTAAAGAAGAAGTAAAAGAATAAGGTCAAAGTTGATGAGACAGTATATGCTGTCCCAGACTAGAAGGAGAAAGGCTTATTAAGCTAGACTAGGTGGTTTGGCAAAATACTAGAAATGAAGGCCTTAAAAGAGAAAACGAAAAGATGTAAAAAATAAAATTACAAAGCCAAGTAAAGTCTTCTAGGACATCATTTGAAAAGAAAAAGAAGATATAGAAAAAATAAATAAGTGCAAAAAAACCCCATAACCAATAAATGAACATTTATAAGCTTGATAGTGTTTTGTATATATTATTTCCAGTCTTCACAACCACTTAATTTTTATTTTTTAAAATGCAATAAATTTTAATTTTCCAAATGTTCTCAGAAAGAATTATCAGAAACAACCTCCAGTAATAAAACATAGCTGCATAACCCATTTACCCCCAGTGAACGAGATGTGTGCTGTGAGGTGGCAATGAAAGACAAAGCTCCTCTGTGGAGGTAGTACCCTCGATGCATAAGCACCCCCTCCTTCACATGAAGAGTGAGAACGACAAGAAAGGGCTGAGGGTTGCCTTTCATATTTCATTAGCCATCGGTGTTTTCGTAGTACATGAGATGACTGATTTCAGTTTTACAACAATACCGATATTTATTCTGAAAGGTAATCCTATCTTCTGAATAGCAGATATTAACAACTTCCAATATAATTTCTAGGAATAATTTGCAGTTCTGAAACATGCTTTAGAAAAACATTTACAGGGTGAAGTGGGTAAAGGAGATCAAATATATGGTAGCTGAAGGAAACTGGACTTTGGGTGGTGAACACACAATAGAATATACAGATGTCAAATGATGATGTACACCTGAAAATTATATGATTGTATTAACCAATGTTACCCCAATAAACTTAATTAAAAAAAGAAAAGAAAAGAAAAATATTTCCAGCAGTCTGTGCAAGACTTATTCCTATTCCATCATCAGTAAAATGGACTTATTGGGGCAGAAACTAAATTATTCTGCTGCAAATTTTAAGACTGCTTTCAAAACCACCAAGTACTCAGTATGGCAGCCATGGGTCTGACATCAGTGTGATCTTAACAGAAACCTTTGACGAGGTGGAGCTGGTCTGGACAGAGACCCCACCCTAACTCTGCCCAGTAGCCCCACTTCCTCCACAGTGCTGGGGACTGATCCCGCCACCCAATTTTTATAGATGAGGGTATCTGAGGCTCAAAAGCCACTTGGGTTTTGGTCAACAGCAAACTCCGGATTTAAACCAGGGTCTATCTGGCTCCAAAGTCTAAAGTCAGAAACCCCTGAAATTTTTCTGTTTCTGTTTTGAACAGTAGTTACACAGGTCTGTATATTTTTTACCATTCTTTTCTCTATATAAGCTTTTTCACGGACACACCCACACAAGTGAGTGTATGCCAAAAACTGGAAAGTAAAGGAAAAAATGATGAAGCGGATCAAGAACAAAAAGGGGGCCCTAAAGGTAGAGATAGAAGTTTTTAAACAGCTGAAATAAAACTTACTTTTACTTAAATAAATCTTGTTATATAAAATATACATGATAGTATTTAAAAAGTGTTAAGAATTTTTAGAGGAATGGTGGTGGCACACAAAGGAAAACCCTTAGTGGCAACATTTATATACCATAATTTTTATCTACTCAACTGAAAATTCCTTAGACAACATTTAGCAAAATATCCCAAATTTTAGTCTAAATGCTCTAAAATGCAAAAACAACATTTGCTCTAAAATTTTTTGACGTTCTAACTTACATTCTCTTCAGGGAATTCAAATAATGAGGTTTAAGATACTGCCTATCGGGATATCCCTAATCACTAAAAGAAATGGGGCTGGTACCTCAAAAGATACCAAGTGGTATTTTTTCCTTTCTATTCTGTAAAAGCATAACTTGCCCTCTTATTTTTAATTTGCCACAATAAAAAGCATGACGTTAGAAAACTAATCATGGGTGAAGTTTGGTTAAAGATTTCACAGATTAGTGGTTCGGCTGGAATATTCTCATGGTAAGAAAGAGCCACTCAGTTCTGGAAACCATTCATGTTGACTCAGTCATGAGGTTAATCTATATATAGACTCATAAGCAAAGAGTGACTCAAACACTATTTGGGTTGTTTTAAAGTATTACTAAAAAAAACCCACTAATGAATAAACACTCTAAGTATTTGAGATCAGTTAGAACAGACAATAAACAGAAACTAAAATTTTCCTAGAAAATATATACACACTTAAACTAAAAAGAGAAGCACTTTAGGTCTGTTGAATAGGATCACAGAATGAGAACTTTACGTAAAAATGCATAGCAAATAAAAAACATAATAAATGCAAAACCAAATTGAACCCATTAGTTAAATAACAATTCTAAATTTTCAGTTAATTGAAAAAAAAGTGAACAGGGAATCAAATCTGTACTTACTTATCATCCCTTTCTAGACATTTGACTAGAATTGGTAAAATCCCAGATTTTATTAAGTCGTCAATTGGTGGGTTTCTGTCACTGGATAATAGCTTTCTAGAAG
>NW_006434120.1:3412955-3447059 GCF_000325575.1 Pteropus alecto | reverse complement strand
ATATATATATAAGAAGCTGTTATAATTTTCAAACTACAAACAGAAATAACAATGTACTATTTCTAGACTATCAGATACGACACCCTAGGTGTGACATATTTCTCTGGACAAATTAGTATTTACCTTGCAGCCTGGACAGCACTCAACTGGACCACTGGGTTATCACTTGTGGCATTCTGCAACACCGAATGTAAATTTCAAAAAAACTTTTAAAAATATCAATTTCAAAATATTTCAAAATGAGAATATTAAATAACATACCTGCAATATAGCTTCTAGTGTTACATTTTGCTTAAAAAGAAAAAAAGATAGTTCAGCAAAAAGTCTGTTAACAAAATTACATTTATTAGTTTATCTACTAAAGTTGCAAGTTAATATACCTTAATTATCATTGTACAATTGATCTTAGATTAAAAATGAAGTTTTTTGGTTTAAGAATAAGGTAACTTACTGCTTTGAAATCAGCATCAACATCTGAATCTTCTAAACTTTCTTCTTGGGGAACATTCCTTTTTTTGAGTAAGTGTTCATCTCTTTTGTTCTAAAAGGCAACCAATAAATAGTTAAGAAGTCTTGAAGCATATTGTTAATAAAAAATTCATTAAACTTATTTCAATTTTATCAGGTAATTGTGAAACAAACACTGAATCTCTACATAAGAATAATATGAATTAAATGTGCTTATTACAAACCAATGACAGGTCACATTCTGGGTTTGGTAACAAAATTAACAGGTCACAGTCCAACTGTCTGTCTGTCTGTCTGTCTGTCTGTCTGTCTGTCTCACACACACACACACACACACACACACACACACACAATTTATTAAGCATTAATTGCTATTACCAATACTATGCTTCCCAATTTTTAGTGAAGATTTAAATTTGGGCATGCATTATTATTATAAAAGTCTAGGAAATATATTCCAACTAGTAAGCTAGCTTTCATCTACTTATTGTTAATGGTTGCCTGAAGCAATTTATTATAAAGTCAGCTTCTTAATAATGGGAAAGATTTCAGTGCACCATGTTACGGTTTGTACGCTTATTGGGACTGTGGGGAATGGGACTTCACTACCATAAATGCCACCCACTTGCCATTATCTCAGATTTAAACTCTTGCTATCTGGCTTTTATAAACAAGAATTCTCTACTAGCAAATATACTTCTACATTCTATGGGATTTCGATTGTCTGTAATGGCAACCTGAGCCATTTCACATAATATGTAACTTTGGGTAAATTACCAATTTTTTCTCAGTTTTTAGTTTTACTACAGAATTCAGCCAAAATAAATCAGATAAAGATCAAGTAAGTGATTTCTAAGATGCTTTTCAACTTAAAACTTCAAAGAGTACATTATCTAGTCTTCAACAGAATATTTACAGAAGTATTTGATTATAATAGAAAGTTATTTAAAAGGCATTAATATTGATGTTAAAATACAGATCTAAAGAAAGGTAAAACTAGAATACATCTATCTGAAGCTTACTGGCTTATCTGCATGTATGACATGCAGACATCTACTTTTGTGCTAGTATAAGTTAGTACGTTTAAACAAACATGCATATACATATGCCCATCTTTAGATCACCAACATAATTCTTTAGTAATTACTCAAATAATTACTAAAAATAATTCTGCATTATTTTTAACAGCTCTCACAAATATTAAATTCCATGGATTAATATTTAATAGTCTCAAGTGTCTTCTCACAAAATACTTATTAATTTACTGTGGGAAAACCTGGCAGACAGCATTGCAATCCCATGACACAGGTTATGATCATGGGTAAAGGACAAATCAACACTGTGTGCCTTTCAGTCTGATGCACTGAGAGAACAGTATCACTTCTGTGGTATTCCTGAACAAAATAATAACCACCACCACCACCACTTGAGAAAAGTGAGACAAACCCAAATCTGCAAAAAACTAGTTTGCACTCCTCGAAAACAAAATCATGAAAGATAAAGACTGAGGAACTGTTGGTATGAAGGAGACTAAAGAAATATGAGAACTGCAATGTCTAATCCTGGACTGGGTTTTAGATTTATAAAGAACATTACTGGGAATAACTAGCAAAATAGGAGTTGAGTCTATGGATTACATAGTAAAATTTTATCTATGTTAATTTGACAAATGCACTGTGGATACACAGGAAAGTATAAATTTTTATAAAATATTAACTGATGTATTAAGGGTAATAGGCATCATGCCTGCAACTCAAATGATTCAAGAAAAAAAAAGCGTATGTGTGTACATATATAAATGTATAGATATACACATACATACATACATACATATATATATAAATTATACAGTAAGAATAAGGCAAACATGGAAAATGCTCACAATCAAGGAAGCTGGGGGCTGAATGAGGGTATACAGTGTTTTTTCCTGTACTGTTCTTGCAACTTTTAAATTTCAAACTGCAAGTTTGAAACTTTCAAAATTAAAAAAAAAATTATGCACTGTACTTTGTGATTTGTAATAGTTAATTTTAAAATCTATTATATGGTAATTTTTAATATCGCTTGGAATTTTTCCCATTTTAAAAGTTTCAACAGTTTATCTATCAACAGATAAACAAAATAAAACTTCTTCTAACCCTAATCCCATTCTATTTTCACTCTTTGTTTTCCTATAACTTTTCCAGAGCCCGAATAATCAAGCCTCCAAAGGCCTTTTAAGAGTCTTCCCTCACTCCTCCTACTCCCCCCAGGTATTTCAGGCACAAAAGCGATATAAAGCATAGATACAACTATAGCCTCCTATATACACAGAAGCCCATTCTGGGGATAGCATTTTATCATTATATGAGATCTTCGCTTGCTTTTTCTGCTAAGGAAGCTTCTTTCTATTCCTAATTTTTAGACATTTTTCTTTTATCTTTTTAAGCCACAAATAGGTGCTTAGTTTTATTAAATTGTGCTCCTTTTGTATCTTTTGAAATGGACATATAATTTTCCCCTTTCATCTGTAAATGTGCTAATTGATTTTCTAATGTTAAACTTAGAACTTTGCAATGATAACCATATAGTCCTTCAAGTCCTGGGGTATACCTTTCTTGAAATGTAAAAAAATATGTTCATTTTATTTAGAATTTTTTTCACCTATATCCATAAACAAAATTGGCTTATTATAAGCATCTTTTCTCATGCTGTCTTGGTCTGGCTGTTGGAGCCATAATTTTGCTAGTCTCGTAAAATGAAATGGGAAATGTTCCTTTTTACCTTCTTGGAAATCATTTAATAAGGTTAAATTATCTGTTCCTTGATGTTTGTTGGAATTTCATCAGTAAAGGTTACTTTTTCTTTTTCAGGAGGGCAAGAGAGGTTAATTTTTAGCTACTGATACAATCAATATCTTTAATTATTTTTAGATCTACTTGGGTTTTTCATTTCTTAAGGCAACTGGGTAAATTATTTTTCCACTAGGAAATTGTCCATTTCACATAAGTTTTAAAATTTATTGGCATAAATTGTTCATATTCAAATTGTAAGTTGTTTGCAAAAATGGCTATAATTCCCCTTCCTATATCCATGTGTCTGGGTAGTCTGGTCCTGTTCCAATTCTAGGCATGGCTGTGTAACTTGCTTTGGCAATGGGACATTAAGCAAATGGACTTTAAAAGTGCGTACACATCCGAACATGTCCTCTCCTCTCTTGCAATTCTAAAATCACCATGTGAACAAAACTGGGGTGGCCTGATGGAGGATGAGGCTATGTGGTGAACAACCTACGTCCCAGTCAACACCCAAAAACTTGAGTGAGACCATCTTAGATCACCTAGTCACCAACTAACCCGTCAGCTGACCAGAGATGATTGAGGGAGTCCAAGGGGTCAGCTGAACTGGTCTAGACCAGAAGAATCACTTTGCCAACTTACAGAATTATTAGCAGAATAAAATGGCTATTATTTTAAGCCACTTTGTTTTGGAATGGTTTATTATGCAGCAAAAATTAGTGATATACTAATATTTTAAAACTTATGCTACATATAAATATGCCTTTTAAATTCCTATTATTATTTGTTCTCTCCACTTGCTATAAATTTCTCTTGTGAAGTACTGCTTTAATTGTATTCCATAGATTCTAACATGTAATATTTTTCTTATTGTTCATTTCTAGGTATTCCTAATTTCCACGAGGATTTCTTTGATGCCCAAATTATTTAGAAGTGCTTTATTTCTTTACAATTATGGTTTTGGAGCTATCTTATTCATTGATTTCTAATTTAATTGTATTGTGATCAGAGAACACAGTCTATACAACACTAAAATTAGCTGACATTTGCTTTACCTCAAAGTTTCCCAAACTTTCTCAGTCCACAATGTAAGCCAAAGGAAATATCTAACAGTTTCTTATCAAGTGGTTAGGTTCAAACAACTTAACAATCATTTTTTGGTGGGAAACCCCCCAAAAATTGAAAGAAAAAATTTTTATTTCACTCTTAGACAAAAATATGTGATTGAAAGGAATGCAGTGTGATATAATGTCTAAAAATTGTGAACTACCTCAAGATCTAATAGTTCTGTGATATCTGAAAGATTCACCACGTTTCTCTCAAAAATTTCAAATATCCTAAGGTGTTTCTTTGAGTTCACTAGGGAGCAAAAGCTACCTCAGTTTGGAAACTATAGCTTTATACTATCGCAAAACCAATTTTCAAATATGAATGGTTTTTTAAAATATGTGTTTATTAGACAACACTCACAAATTGTTATTTAACTTTTATTAATTAGTATTTATTTATTACTGACAATGACAACGTCTTTGACAAATTTCTCCTTGTAATTTTGTTTTATGTGTATCTGTAATTTTTGCTTTTTATATACTCGGGCATATGTTAGTAGGCATATACAAGTTTAGAGTTATTACAGCTTCTTAGTAAATTGTTTTTAATCCAAAATTAAGTAACAACTCCCCCATCTGAAGGAAAAACATCCTATAGGCCAAAATATCCTAGGGAATGAAAATCATACTTCATGTATATATTTTAACAAAAAATGTGTACAAGTCAAGGAAAGATAATCCCTGCGTAGGTTTCTGGTGATTTGATTACTCATTCGAGGAGGCTTCATGAAAACCTGTAACTTAATTCTGTCCCTTTACTTGACAACTTAGAGATTTTCACCCTCCTAGAGACCATATTACAATAAATTCAGCATCTATAAAAGATATCTGTTCTTTTGTGAAGTGGAGGGAAGTTCAGAGGATACGGTAACTAGCCTAGTTCCAACACTCACCTTAACTCCACACACAGATTAGATCCATTTCTTAAATTACTTTAAAAACCTATTATATTATCTACATATGTATCTAATCCTTTTAGATCTTGTGTTTTCTGAACCACACGGAATTGCCACTCTGTAGGTCAAAAAGGTTAATATGGGTAATTTCTCATGACTCAACCTAGTATTTTTTGAGTTAATAAATTCTGTTATTTCTACCTAATGTTCTTTTTCATTCTCAAATTTCTATTTCCATCTTAAAAAGCAGTTTGCAAATCTAAACCAGTCACTTCTTATACATGTTATGAAAAGGACAGAGAAATATTTATTAGGCCCACTTCAAATGTGAAATAAGTAAATTTGTTTTTATCTAGCAATACCCTCAATGTCTTAAAGCCCTATCTAGTTTTAGTTCCTGTAATACTAAAATCCTTATTTTACACATGAGAAAATGGAGACATAGAAAACCTGGTTAAATTAAATTATATACCTAGGAAATATCACTCAGGATTTCAACGCAAGTCATGGCTAGAGACTGTTTCTTAAATACGTTCTACTGCTTGTCGTTTTTTTTTTTCCTTGAAGTACTCCAACCCTGGTTGCACCTTAAATGCTTCCAAATTGGAAGGAAAAAATGCTCACGACATAGCCCTTTCCTCTCAATGGTAACATTTTTGAAACGACAATAGTGCTGGGGTGGTTACATGGAATCTCACCCACAAGTTTTATATGTTATATTTACATTTTGGGCACTCTGCTCAGTGTGTTATACTTTGATTTTAAAATTAAAAAAAAAAACAACAACCCCACTACTGGTTCACCAATAATGTAAAAATCTGCCAGCCTAACACAAATTATCCTGCAGGATCATTTAAATGATCTTATCAAATGGCCATTTTTATGGATTCTAATTTACTAATTTAGGTTTTTTAAAATTGAATTTTTTATTGAGATAATTATAAATTTGCATACAGATGTAAGAAATAATGCAGAGATTCCTTGTACACTTTCCCCAGGTTCCCCCAATGGTAACATTTTTCAAAACTATAGTACAGTCATGTGCTGAATACTGTTTTGGTCAACAATGGACCATACATACGAAAATGGTCCCATAAGACTGCAATGGAGGTGAAAACTTCCTATCACCTAGTGACATTGTAGGTGTCGTAATGCAATGTAGTACTCATGTGTTTGTGGTGATGCTGATGTAAACATACTGTACCGCCAGTTACATAAAAGTATAGCACATATAATTATGTATAGTACAAAATACTTGATAATGATAATAAATGACTATATTACTGGTTTATGTATTTACTATATTATACTCTTTATTGCTATTTTAGAGTGTACTCTTTCTACTTATAAAAAAAGTTTGCTGTAAAACAGTATGCCCTGTTACACTAACAGCAGCCTCATACATCGTGTTTGACACGTCTCTTGACTGCATCATTTTCTCTTCTGTTTCATTTAATCTCCTGTTGTTTTATACAGAAGCATGCTATATAGGCTAGTAGCCTAGGAGCAATAGGCTATACCACATAGCTTAGGTGTGTAGTAGGCTAAACCATCTCGGTGCGTGTAACTATATTCTATGTTTGTGCAAAGATGAAATCCTCTAAGAACACATTGCTCAGAATGTATTCCCATTGTTAAGTGGTGCATGACTATATAATATCACAACCAGGACACTGACATTGATACGATCCACTGATCTTATTCAGATTTACCATCTTACTTGTATTTATTCTATGTGTTTATGTATATTAAGGTCTACACAATTTTATGTATATATATCCACCATATATGTATATGTTCAGTATCAGTAGTCAAGATATTGAACAGTACCAAAAAAGGAAGACACCCTCCTGTTGCCCTTTTGAAAGCAAAACCATCTCCCTCCCACCTCCCAACCCCCGAACCCCTGGCAACCACTAATCTGTCCTCTGTTTCTAAAATTTTATCATGTCAAAAATGTTATATAAATAGAATCATACAGTATAGAACCTTTTTTTTTTTTTTTTGTGATGGGCATAATTCCCTGGAAATTCAAACAAGTTGTTGCTTATATCAATAGTCTGTTCCTTTTTACTGCTGAGTGGTATTGCATGGTACGGACATATACCACAGTTTAACTATTTACCCTTTAAAGGACATCTGGATTATTTCCAGGTTTTGATATCAACATTCATGTTCACGTTTTGTAGGAACACCCATTTTCATTTCTCTGGGTAAATGCCTAGGAGTGTGATTGGTGGGTTGTACAGTAGTTGCATGTTTTCCAGAGTGATTACACCATTTTACATTACCACCAGCACTGTATGAATGATCCAGTTTCTCTGCATCCTTGCCAGCATTTGGTAGTGTCACCATTTTAAAATTTTAACCATTCTGATAAATGCTTAGTTGGTTTTAATCTGTATTTCCCTGACTGGCATGAATAATCATCATCATAATGATGATTTCCATCTGCATAACCCTTTCAATGAAATGTCTCTTCATATCATTTGTCCATTTTCTAATTTTTTTTTTTTTACCATTGAGCATTAAGAGTTCATTATACAGTTAAGTCCTCCCTTAACATCAATAGGTTCTGCAACTTTAAACAAAAAGACATATAATGAAATCACTTTTACCACAGGCTGATATAAGTTCCTGTGGCATCTCATCCATGTTACAGTGAAACAACGCTGAATGAAATGAGGTCGGATAAAATGACTCTGAACAAAACCAGTATTATTTGAGCATCTGCTGTATATGCTGGATGCTAGTCCTGCACTGGATATGTGGTTTTCCTCCAGTTTCTAGTCTGTCTTTTCATTCTCTTCACATGGGCTTTCGAAGCAAAAATTTTAATTTGTTAATATCCAATTCTCCTTTTTTGGATTATGCTTTTATCATCAAGTCTAAGAACTCTGCCTGGCTCTAGATCCTGAAGATTTTCCTTCATTTTTTTTCCCCTAAACATTTTATAGTTTTCTGCTTTACATTCATGGCTAGGATCTATTTTGTGTGTGTGTGCTTTAAAATAAGGTGTGAAATTTAGGTTGGTCTTTTTTTTCCTTTTTTGTTTATGGATGTCAATTGTTCTAGTACTATTTGTTGAAAAGCTATCCTTCCTCTACTGAATTAGTTTTGCACCTTTGCCAAAAATCAGTTAGGTGTATTTGTGTGGGTTTATTTCTGCGTTCTATCTTCTGTTCTACAGATCTATATGTCTACCTTATTCCAACACCATGCAGAATTCATTACTGTAGCTTTTCTGTAAGCTTTAATATTGGGTTGGAAAACTGCTCCTATTTAATTCTTTGTCAGAATTATTTGAGTTCTTCTAGAGCCTGTGACTTTTCATATACATTTTAAAATAAGCTTGTCTATGTCTCCAAAAATCTTGGTGCGAATTTGATAGGAAATGCATTAAACCAACAGATCTATTTAAGAATAGGCATCTTTACTATGTTGACTCTTCTAATCCATGACCGCAGTATATGTCTCTCCATTTACTTAAGACTTACTTGATTTCTTTCATCAGCATTTTATAATATTCAGCATACAAATCCTGTACATGTTTTTTAAATGTGTACCAAAATATTTGCTTTGGCATGACTATAAATAGCATTGTGCTTTTAATTTTGGTTTATGCATGTTCACTGTTAGCATATATAAGTGACTGACTTTATATGTTGATCTTGTATTCTGTGGTCTTGCTGAAGTCATTTACTAGTTCTAGGAACTTTTTTGTAGATTCTTTGAGACTTACTACATAGAAAACCATGTTATTTGCAAATAGGGACAGTTTTATTTCTTCCTTTCCAAACTACATACCTTTGATTTCTTTTCTTGACTTATGACACTGGCTAGAACTTCCAGCACTACGTTAAATAAGAGCAGTGAGAACAGACATCTTTGCCTTGTTCCCGGATCTTAGAGGGAAAGCAGTGTGTTTCACCATTAAGTATGATGTTAGCTGTGGGTATTTTGCAGACGGTCTTTATCAAGTTGACGTAATTTCCACTATTTCTAATTTGTTGAAAGTTTTACCAGGAATGAATATTAGATTTTGTCAAATGCCTTTTCTGCATAAATTGATGTAATCACATTATTTTTATTTTTATTTTTTTGCTTATTAACATTGGGATTTTAGACTATGTCAAAAAAGAGATACTTTACTAAAAAGTCAAACAACTAAATCAAGTGCTAGACCTGATCAGTCAAGTGGGACATTTTGGTGTTTTTCTTTATGTAAAAACATAACCTCCCCCACCTCAGGTCAAATGAAAGTAAAGTCTTATTAGAATATCTGACTTATCAATCAATCATTAAGAGAAAATTATATCAAATTTAATATACCGAAGTTAAAAATGCCAGTGACAGGCTTTGCACTGATTTTCAACTTATGAGGCATTATTCATTGAATATTTACATTTCAAGTATGGTCCTTGGACTGGCTAAAATTCCTCAAACTATTTGTTACAGGTCTGCCATAAGATAAGGAGCTCAATGCTAGAAATCGATTGTGAAACTAAACATACTATTTAGTTATGTTATTTATTTATTTAAGTAGAGAAAACTTTCTTGGTAAAGGAAGGAATGTCTTGTTTAATAATTTGATACAAGTCCCCTAACATGTCACAGATCAGAACTTTTGAGTAGCACTGCTCTATATCTAAGGTATTTTTCTTAAGACCTCAATAAAGGTTTTAAATATAAGCAAAATTTTAAGATATTATAATTCAATTCAATTCCTGAATATTAGCATTTAATGAGTACCAATGACATGTCTAGAATCTGACTAGGTATTTTGGGATGGGCTGGGAAACTTGGGAGTATTTGGGACAGGAGATGGGAAGTGTGTGTGGTTATTTCTTTCACTTCAGAAGCTTACAATCTAATAGAAATGGGTAAGCTCATCTATGAAACACTGGAGACTAGCTTTCTTTTCTTGTATTTTCAAGAATCTCAATGTCAGTAATAACACTGCGATTTTCTCCTCACTGGATATATAAAAATAGCAATGCTGGAATCAGACACTGATGATAAACAGTGAAGGAATCCTCTCTTGAAGTGCTCTCCACACCTCTACAGAATCATATCAAAACCAATTAAGCTCTGTCTGAAGTTTAGGAAGGGTTCACTTTCTGCTGCTTACTTAGGGAAATATGAAATATGAAATAAGGAACTGCTTGAGATTTTATTTAATTTTTTTTGGCCCTCCAACAAGGATGTTTTGGAACTAACTGTGGTAACTGGAAAGGAAACAATGTTATCCAGAAGACAATAAAAGAATTAAGATGTCTCCAAGGTAACCAGGTGGGTATTAAAAAAGATATGCTCTGAAAAGCAAGAATTTTTAATTCTACAAATACAGAACAACACAACTATACAAGAAGGAACAAATAACCAAATATAAGTGAATAGCTTTAGTTTATAAGCATATTAGAAGGGCTACAAAACTTAAAACAAGGGGAAGATTCTGGATAATACCAGGTCCAATATAAAGTTTTATAGTTGTATTACAAGCATGAAAAGTTAAGGAAAAATAAAAGCCCACATCTGGAAACAGCTGGTGTAATGTTAACAGATGACAATAAATACTTACTTAATTCCAATGTTATTCTTATTGCCTCTATTAAACAGAATGATCTTCACGTGAAGAATGAAAAACCAGACACTAAAGGGCATATACCATTCTATTTATATAAAGTTCAAAATATGCAAAATAATTTATTGTGTTAGCAATAAAGATAATGGTTACCTTTGGGGAAAGTAGTAACTGGAAAGGGGCATTGGGATACAGGTAATGGTCTTTTAGAATCAGGAGCTAGTTACACAGATGTGTTTACTTTGTGAAAATTCACCAAGCTGTACACTTAAGATGTGTTGACTTTTTTTGTATGTATTTTATATGTTAATAAAAAGGAAAAAAAAGAAGCTGAGTACAACATGTCAAGATTGACAAGAAGCTCACCTTACTTTATTAGTCTAAGGCTTAGTTCACTTCTCTAGTCCAAATGACTGAAGGATATGAAAAAAGTTGAAAATATAATTGCCAAATCACTATTGTTAATCTGTAAGTATTCATGAAAAAGTTAAGAAGTTGAAAGAACACTGAAATTAGCAGATATTTTTTCAAATTTGATTAAAAATGATGGAAAATGAATACAGGAGATGGATTTCAGGAACTATACACAATATCAATGAGCACAACATCAATACCAGGCAAAAATACATAACGAAGTCGATATTAAATACTTATTAAGTAAATAAATGCACAGGTATACTTAATTGTAGTGACTCACTGAGAGAGTGTATTCTCAAAATCAAGACCTTCCTTCTAAAAATGAAAAGTTTCAAGATGATAATTTAATACAGGAGTTTCAGGAGTAAATTAGATTAAAAAAAAACCGATCTAATCTAAGACAAAAACAAAGATTTAGAAATAAACTTCAATTCCATTTTAAGTGTACATGTATATAGAGAGAATTAAGTATGTATATTTCATTGACCGGCAGTTAAAATATTTGCTTCAAATAAAATGTGCTTTCATGAAAACATAATCTGATGAGGATAACTCTACAGTCTTCCAAAAATAAGGGAAGAAAATATGATATATTTTAACGGTAGTTGCATTTAATTGGTAAAATATCAGTATGGTTATTCTACTTTTATTTATTTTTCTAAAGTATCTTTAGCAAGTATGTATAACTTTTACATGAAGAAGGTGGAGGAATCTGGTCCAGCACACAGCCCACAGAAAGAGGATATTAAGAAAAAAACTAAAGAGTATCTAACTTCACAAGATGTTTTGAAAATTTCAACGATAATAGTAAAGTACTTTATATAATACCTAGGACTTCAATAAGTGGAAGCTATTATAGTTATATGCTATTATAAACTACTTAATGATGTATTTTTTGCTGTGTGGTTTTTGGGATGACTACTAATTTGCTATAGTATTTTCATTATTCAAATTACACAGAATTTTAAAATCAGAAACAACTACTAATTTTTATTAAATGCAAATTGCCCTTACCTTTCGCAGTTCAACTGTCACTTCATTTCTGTGTCTTCGCATTGTCTGAAAAATAAAAATTAAAAATTACATAAGTATGTAAATATTGATCCTACTAGTGTACAAATTTAAGATTAAAATTTTTTTTCAAGTAATTTGTTCAAGTAATCTGTAAGGATTGATTAGTTTTAGACTTTAAATAATAAACTACAGGAAGTTAAGAAGTCAAAACTTCTGTCTATTTTACTGGATAGCTGTTTGTTAATTTTGTAGGGAGCAGAGGTGGCTTCCTAGGATCCATTCTCCTTTCCTAACTGCACCTGAGTTTCTTTGGGGGAACTGTATACTCTCTTGTGTACAGTCTTGATCAAAAGGCATATTAAATAAAGTATGTCTCTCTCCTAGTTTAAGTAGGGCATGAGACTCAAACTATGAAAACAGAATTCTCTCCTCTGTAACTCTGAACCTTGAGCAAAGTAGGACGGACGGACGGACGGACGGAAGGAAGGAAGGAAAGAAAGAAAGAAACCCCATACAAGACCAGGTAGTGAATAATGCCTATATCCTGGACTTGCTCTATTTCCAGTTCTACGGTGTCCCTATTCAATTCTATGAACTACCTCTTATGGCTTTAAGTCAGCATAACTGGTTTTTGACATTTGCAACCAATGAATTCTATCTCAAATGATTCATATTTTTAAAAAGTAAACAACTCACTGTCATGACCTTAAAGCCACATGAAAATAAAAATTAAGTTTGGGAAGATATTTTGTATCAAAAGGTAAAGAAGTATCCTTATTAGGAATTACTGAAATGATTAGATAACCCCTCTCACCTTGACGTATTGATATGATGGATTATTTTATAACATATGTAAGTTGGGTAAAATTCTTACATTTTTTGGAATAAAGGCTACATAACGGTTACATGGTTATGGTATATTGTTATTTTAATATACTGCCAGATTCAGTATGCTATTTTATTAAACAATTCTTTTGTTACGGTATCTCTGTCAAGTTTTCTTAAACTGTAGTGATACAATTATCCCTTTTTAGGAAAAAAAATTCCATGGAAACCAAATTATAAAGTTTGATAAATATGTGGAAATATTAATCTATATATAAGCTTTTGCTTAAATATAGATATATATTAAATGTAAATAATATTGCCAAACAAAATTCAAATTAGTAGCATTCATTTAATGTGATGGAATGATGCACTGATATAGCTATTATCACCAATAGGGTTCAACAGTAGAAAGAGAGCCTTGAGTCTAATTCTATATTTAATATGCTTCTATATCTTGACCTCAATACTATTAATAATGTTCTCTGTATACATTCATCATATAAAATGGCAATAAATGTTGAGCAATCTTCAAATACAAATGCTAGTGAAGCGTTACTTGATAACTCTAAGTTGTCTTTATGAACTGCATCATTGTTAAAATCTGCTATATGAATATCTAATCCAATTGTTACTGGAACTCAGAAGAAAAAAATTTTCATTGCAACAACTACTACACTTAATTATTTATGAATTGTTATAAGACGATGCATAATAAAAAGAAATCCAAGCAGCATGTCCCCTCCAAATATGATCAAGTTACTGCTACAATGCAATTCACTGTAATTAAAACACTTCAGCATGCATGAGGTGGTAACTTAACTTCTGAAGTACCCTAAATTAGAAATCCACACTTTAGAGAGGGTTAGTTAGCATCTGAGGCACCCGCATCAGGAGTTAGCTCCAAGTTAGTAAGTGCTCTGAATGTCAACATCTGAATTTAGACACTGGTTTAATTAGTATAAGAGATATTGAATTTTTTTTTTTCTGAAATGAAATTGTTCTAGATATATGGATTGCCTAGGACTATTTTCCAGGTTCCTTGATTCTTATATGTTTGTAGTTTAAGAGTCCAGCAAGCCCCACTGTGTATCTTCAGAGAAGTGTTTGAGAGTCTAGGCCTCCCTTTAATCATGTGTCCCACCCCTTCTTGGAGGAGTCCATCGCCTAATCCTAGTCACATCTTTGTGGTATCTGCTTACTGTTGAAGTTTTATCACAAGGGAGTAGACTAGAGTTTTAAAGGACTAAACTCACAGAATGAACTGTACGACTTTTTGTGATTGCTTGCTAATACATGCTTGTATAAGCAGCAAAACTGTATCTATGACTTGTTTTATTATAATTCACTGGTAGTAAAAATTCTAAGGAAAAAATATCTATTCCCCTCATGTATCTTTAACAGTTAAAGGTCCTCTATTCCTCCAAAAGAACTATAGAGTGTAAATGGCCAAATGGCTTAGGTCAGTTAGCAGCAGGTACTGACTGCTATGTATGATACAAATACCTTTGAGTTGGTCATGACTTACTCTGCTTCCTGTTTGACAGAAAGCAAAAGGCTCCATCTTTGGCATTCTCTTCACTTACATTCTTCTCAAGTGATCTCATCTACTGTCATGTCTTCAATTACTGTTTGATGACCATTCCCAAATACCTATCTTTAGTTTAGCCCTTTCATCTAAGCTCCAAATTTCTAAGTACAATATTCGTTCACTCAACAAAAATTTATTAAATTCATCTGAAACACATCAGGCAATGTGCCTGCAACTAAGACTGGTCGTCAGTAAACCGCAGCCTGTGGGCCAAATCTGATGGGTAGTTTTTGCAGGACCTGGCAGGAATTGTTTTTACATTTTACATGATTACATGATAAATGACAGTAAGTACCTACTTAATACCCTTATTTTTGTCTCTTAGTTCCCAAAGCCTAGAATATTTGCTATCTGTACTTTTAAGAAAATGTTTATAAACAGCTAGTCTAGTAGAAAAGGCAATAATAATAAGCAGTAGTACAAATGTGTTAAATGTTAAGAGAGGAAAGTAAAAACTGAAGTTCTATATTGGAAGGAGTCATGATGAGATGTTCAGAAAAAAGCTCCCTGAAAGATTAAAGTGTGTGTGTGTGTGTGTGTATGTGTGTTTGGTGGTAAAGGACAGACTGTCACAAGGCCTCAAACTCAGCATGCTTACAAATATCATACCTGGTCATTCTCAGACTCCCATCCCCTCACTAAATACCACCCACCCTTCCACAAGTATTCCCAGTATCAGTACAATCATCCAAACAGTTGCGAAACCCCAATCCTGGGAGATTATCCATGTCTACTCACTCTCTCATTCTTCGACATGCAACAAAAAAACAAAATAGAATTCAAACCTTCTACCCCACTGCCACTATTGGAGACTAATCTACCATCATCTCACTTGGATCACTACAATAGCCTCCGAACTAGTCTCCTCCTATGCACTGAATCAAGTCTCCATAATGTGGCCAGTATGTTCTTTTTAAAATGCAAACCCATGTTGTCCTGAATAAAACCTCTTAAATTTATTTCTTAATCTCTTGGAATTCCACCCTCCAAAGTGACCAGCACAGCCAAACTAGAATCCCATGGACAAAGATTGGCTGACAAGGTATCCCCATTAAGTCTAAAATACAAGCAGGGTCTGGTTAAACCATCAACTGTAGGCTCACATGCTATCAGCATGTATGAAGAAGGTAATAATAGGGCAACTGAAGGACTTGATGACTGGAGAACTTAAAACCATGAACTAGAATTTAAAAAGGATATTTGATAATAGCTGCAAATGGAAGGAATCTTTTGCACATGCCAACATTGTAAGGTATGATGAAGCTAGACTCAAAAACCAGGGGCTGAAGTTCCTTTTCCTAGAGAAAGCCCTAAACTGAAAAGAAACTTCTGGGAGAAGAATCTCAAGTAAGCAAAACACGTACACTTAGGGAAAAGGAAAGAGAGAGTCCAGATAAAAGTGGGTTAGTGAGACATAGCCAGATCTCAGAAAATAGGCGCAGACATGGAAGTTCCCCCTGCCCCACACCAATCTCCCATACCCAACCCAGCTCTCGCAGACAGGGCAGCAGTGGAGACAAGTCATGAAGGAGTAGAAGCAACATTCCAGCAACAATGGCCTGTACTCATTGTAGCTATACCCAGTGAAAAAAACAAAGCCACAGACTCAAAAACCCACACATAGCTGTGGAAACCGTAGAGGCAGCTGGGACATGGCAGAAAGTGTGGAGTGGATGGTGGCTTCTGGTTGCAGGAAAACAGCCTAAGAACTCAGGCTTGGAGCCTCATCACCCACCACACTCCATCACAGGGGTGATGCCCTGAGACTGAGGTGACTTGGTCATAGAGGAAATCCCACCTCCTGGGGGAATATGGGGCATTTTCCAAGACTGAGGCCGCACTGCCCCACAGAGATCCTGGAAGTCCCAGTAGTGAAGATAAAAAAAAATTTGTTCTATAGCACCATCTAATGAAAAAATAAAAGATTCCTACTTATCAACCTGCTAAATGGTTAAAAAGTACTGAAAAAAAAGATCCCAATCTTTCAAATGCCCAAGCGGAGAAACAATCCATTGAGTATCATGAATAACCAAGGTAATAGGGTAGTTAAAAAAAAAAAAGAAACATCTCTAGAAAATAAACTCAAAGACATGGAATACCGTGATTTAAATTAAGAGAATTCAAAATTGCAGTTCTGAAAAAACTCAATGAGATATAAGAAAACTCAGAAAGGCAGTTCAATGAACTCAGGAATAAAATCGACAAAAGGACTATTTTACCAAAGACACAAAACAATAAAAAACAACCAAACAGAAATTCTGGAACGAAAGATCTCAATTAATGAGATGAAGAATGAATCAGAGAGCTTAAGAAATAGAGCAGACCAGAAGGAAGAATTAATGATCTTGAAGATGGAAATCTAGAAATGACTCAGGTTGAAGAAGAGAGAGAATTGAGAGTAAAAAAAAAAAAGTTGGAAGAACACTGTAAGAACTACCTGACTCCATTAGAAAAGGAAATATGAGAATAATGGGTATACCAGAAGGAGAAACAGGGAGAATGGAATAGAGAGCCTATTCAAAAAATAATACCTAAGAATCTCCCAAACCTATAGAAAGAGTTGGACCCTCAAATCTAAGAAGCTAACAGAATACCTAATTATCTCAATACAAAAAGACCTTCGAGGTACATTCTATTAAAGCTATCAAAAGTTAATAACATAGAAGGAATTCTCAAGACAGCCAGAGAAAAGGCTGCAACCTATAAAAGAAACCACATTAGAATATCATTGGATTTTTTTTCAGCAGAAATCCTATGTGTTAGGAGACACTGGAATCAAATATTTAAAATATTGAAATAGAGAAATCATCAACCAAGAAAAATATACCCATCAAAGCTATCCTTTAGATATGAAGGAGAAATAAGTTTTTCTCTGACAAATGAAAGCTAGGGAATTTACCACAAGACTTGCATAACAAGAAATGTAGAAAGGAGCTCTTAAACCTGAAACAAAACAGTAATATGAATAACAGACACACAAAAGCAGGAAAATGTAAAAATTAATGAAACAAAGAGCTGGTTCTTTGAAAAGATAAATAAAGTTGACAGATCTCTGGCTAGACTCACCAAGGAAAAAACAGAAAAGACTCAAATAAATAAAATCAGAAATGAGAGATGTTACAAGGGACACCACAGAAATACAAAAGATTATACAAGAATACTATGAAAGGCTGTATGCCTCCAAATTTGATAACCTAGAAGAAATGAACAAACTCATAGAAATATATAATCTTCCCAGACTGAACCGTAAAGAATTGGAAAAGCTAAACAGAGCAATCAACAGTAAGGAAACAGAAACAGTCATCAAAAACCTATCCCCCAAAACAAAAGTCTAGGACCAAATGGCTTCACTAGAGAATCCTATCACACATTCAAAGAAGATTTAATACTTATCCTCAAACTCTTTCGAAAAATTGAAGAGGAAATTTTTCCCAACTCATTTTATGAGGCAAATATTACTCTGATACCAAAACCTGGCAAGGACAACACACACACACACACACACATGCACACAAAATTACAGGTTAATATCTCTGATGAACACAGATGCATAAATCCTAAACAAAATACTAGCAAGTCACATACAACAATACATTAAAAAGATAAAATATCACAATCAAATGAAGTTCCTTCCAGGGACTGAAGGATGGTTCAACTTATGCAAATCAATCGATGTGATACACATTAACAAAATAAAAGACAAAAACCATATGATCATATAAATAGATGCAGAAGAAGCATTTGATAATATACAGCATCTATTTATGATTAAAACACTTAATAAAATGGATATAAAAGGAAAATACTTCAATATAATAAAGTCCAGCTAACAAACCCTCAGCTAACATACTCAAAGTTGGAGGGCTGAAAGCTTTTCCTCTAAGATCAGAAACAAGACAAGGTTGCCCAATCTCACACTGTTATCCAATGTAGTACTGCAAGTCATAGCCAGAGCACCCAAGAGAAAGAAAGAAAAGGCATCCAAATGAAATGAAGAAGTAAAACTGTCACTTGTTACAGCTGACATGATTCTATATATAAAAAACCCTCAAGATTCTACCAAAAAACTATTAGAAACAATGAGCGAATATAGTAAAGTTACAGGATACATAATCAATGACCAAAAATCATTGTATTCCTATATAGTAACAATGAAATAGCAAACAAAGTAATGAAGAAAACAATCTCACCTGCGATTTCAACAAAAAGGATAAAATACTTAGGAATAAACTTAACAAATTAAGTGAAGGACCTAGACATTGAAAACTACATGACAATGTTGAAAGAAACTGAAAGACAGTCCATGTTCATGGATTGGAAGAATCAACATAGTTAAATTGTCAATGTCACCTAAAGCAATAGAGAGATTTAATGCAATCCTCATCAAAATCCCAATGGCTATTAAAACAACAACAACAAAAAACAACAAAAAAAAATCAGATTTGTATGGAACCACCAAAGACTCCAAATAGCCAAAGCAGTCCAGAGAAAAAGGAACACAGCCAGAGGTATCACACTCCCTGACTTCAAATTATACTAAAAATCTACAATAATCAAAACTGTATTATCATTCCAAGCACATTCTCTGACCATAATGCTTTGAAACTGGAGATCAACCATAAAAAGTGGGAAGAATCACAAATACTAAATATTATGGAGATTAAACAACATGCTGCTAAAAATAAATGGGTCATAAAAGAAATAAAAGAGAGATCAAGAGATGCATAGAAACAAATGAGGATGAAAGTACAACATATCAAAACCTTTGGGACACAGCAAAAGAGGAAATTTGCTGTGTAAGGTGTAAGAAGAAATTTCATATCATCACAGGCTTATCTCAAGAAACAAGAACGATCCCAAATAACCTAACATTACATCTAAAAAAACTAGAAAAAGAGGAACAAATGAAGTCCAAAATCAGCAGACGGGAAGAAATAATAAAAATTAGAGCAGAATTAAATGAAATTGAGAACAAAAACACAATAGAAAAATTAATACAACAAAGAGAGCTGGTTCTTTGAGATTAATAAAACTGATAAACCTCTGGCTAGACTCACTCAAGTAAAAAGAGAAAGGACACAAATAAACAATCAGAAACGAAAGAAAGGTTATGACAGATACAACAGAAATACAAAGGATCATTCAAGAATACCATGAAAGATTATATGCCACCAAATTCAATAACCTAGAAGAAATGGACATATTCTTAGAAATATACAACTTCTCAGACCAAATCATGAAGAACTGGAAAATCTAAATAAAGCAATCAACAGTATAAAAATTGAAATAATCATCAAAAACCTCCCAAAAAATAAAAGTCCTGTACCAGATGGCTTCATTAGTGAATTCTACCAAACATGTGAAGAAGATTTAACACTTGTTCTTCTCAAACTTTTCCAGAAAAGTTGAAGAGGCAATACTTCCCAACATTACTCTGATACCAAAACCTGGTAAAGATAACACAAAAGAAAACTATACACCATTATCTTTTATGAATACGGATGTAAAAATCTTAAACAAAAATACTAGCAAATTGAATACAACAATACATTAAAAAGATTATACACCATTATAAAGTGGGCTTCGTCTCAGGGGCACAAGGATGGTTTAACATATGCAAATTGATTCATGTGATACACGCATAAACAAAATAAAGAATAAAAATTATATGATCATATCAATTGATGCAGAAAAGCATTTGACAAGATACAGCATTCATAAAGCACTTAAATAAAATGAGTATAGAAGGAAAATACCTCAACATAGTAAAAGCCATGTATGACAAACCCTCAGCTAACATTATATTTAATGGTGAAAAACTAAAAACTTTCCCTTTAAGATCAAGAACAAGACAAGGCTGTCTGCTATCACCACTATTATTCAACAGTGTTGGAAGTCCTAGTGACAGAAATCAGACAAGAGAAAAATAGAAAGCATCCAAATAGGGAATGAAAAAGTAAAATGGTCACTTTTTGCAGATGACATGATTCTCTATATAGAAAACCTTAAAGACTGACTAAAAAATATTAGAAACAATAAATAAATACAGTGAAGTTTTCGAGATACAAAATAAATGTTCAAAAATTCATAGTATTCCTATACTCTAACAATGAATTTTCAGAAAAATGAAAAAAAATCCTTTTGCAATTCTAACAAAAAGAATAAAATAACTAGAAATAAATCTAATGAAGCATATGCAGAACTCTACACACCGAAAACTAAAAAACATTATTAAAAGAAATTGAAGAAGATACAAAGAAATGAAAAGATATTCCACGTTCAAAATCCCAATGGCATTTTTTAAAGAAATAGAACAAAAAAAAAAATCATCAGATTTGTATGGAAGCACAAAAGCTAAATAGCCAAAGCAATACTGAGAAAAAGAACAAGGCCAGAGCTATCAGTCTGCCTGACTTCAAATTATATCACAAAGCAACAATAATCAAAACAGCATGATACTGGCAGAAAAACAGACACATAGATCAATGGAACAGAACTGAGGGTCCAGAAATAAACCTCCGTATACACGGGCAAATAATTTTTGACAAAGGAGCCAAAAACATACAATGGAGAAAGGAAGGCCTCTTCAATAAATGGTGCTGGGAAAATTGGAAAGCCACATGCAAAAGAATGAAACTAGATTGTTATCACCATATACCAAAATTAACTCAGCATGGATCAAAGATCTGAATATAAGACCTGAAACAGGTCTTATATTCAGATTGCATAGAAGAAAATATAGGTACTAAACTCATGGACCCTAGATTTAGAGAGAATTTTGATTTTGACCTCAAAGGTGAGGGAAGTAATAGCAAAAATAAATGAATGGGACTATAACAAACTAGCAAGCTTCCGCATAGCAAAAGAAACCATCAACAAAACAAAGAGGCAACCAACTGAATGGGAGAATATATTTGCAATCAACGCCTCCAATAAGGGCCTAATTTCCAAAATATATAAAGAACTCAGACAACTCAACAACAACAACAACAACAACAAAAACAATTAAAAAATGAGCAGAGGACCCGAACAGACACTTCTCTCAAGAAGACATACAAATGGCCAACAGACATATGTCAAGATACTCAACTTCACTAGCTATAAGGAAAATGCAAATCAAAACCACAATGAGATACTACCTCACACCTGTCAGAGTGTCTATTATCAATAAGAAGAAATAACAAGCATAGGAGAGTATGTGGAAAAAAAGGAACGCTGTACACTGCTGATGGGAATATAAAATGGTACAACCACTATGGAAAACAGTATGGAAGTTACTCAAAAAATTAAGAAGAGAGCTGCCCTATGACTCAGCAATCCTTCTTCTGGGTATCTATCTCAAAATTTTGAAAATATTTATTCATAAAGATATATATACCCCTATGTGCACTGAAGCATTATTCACAATAGCCAAGACATGGAAACAACATAAGTGTCATTTGATGAATGATTTGAGAAAGAAGTGGTACATATGTACAATGGAATACTAATCGGCCCTAAAAAGTATGCGATAGTGACATGTGCGACAACATGGATGGATTTTGAGAGTATCATGCTAAGTGAAATAAGTCAGAAGGAAAAGCACAAGAATCATATGATTCATTCATGTGGGGTATATATCAGAAGTAACAAAAGAATACACAAAACCAACAAACTCACAAAGACAACAGTATAGTGGTTATCAGAGAGGAAGAGAGTGGGGAATGAAGGGGGTAAAGGAGGTGAAACATATGGTGACGGAAGGAGACCGGACTTTTGGTGGTGAGCACACAATGCAATATACAAATGATGTATTATAGAACTGTATGCTTGAAACTTATATATTATTAACCAATGTTACCTCAATAAATTTAACTTAAAAGAAGAAATGAAGGTGAAAATTAGAATGTAAGTGACAATAAAGGGAAGATCCTAAATTCATATAATGAGGAGTCCCAAAAGAAGAAAATCAAAGCAATGGAACTGAGTAATATTAAAATATAAATATTAAAACCTATAACTCAAGAAAAAAATCCTGAAACTAGAAGTCTTGAAATGAAATACTGAAAGGCTACTCCAAGTACCTGGGAAATATCAACCTAGAAAAATCAATACTGAGATACATCAGTAAAACCTGTGGATTTCCAAAAAGGGAAGAAAAATGCCTCTTAATATCAGGTCAAAAAAATTTAAAAAATCTAGTGATTTATAAAGTAGATCTAATAAGTGAGTTCAACAAGGTCACAAGATACAAGATAAAAATAGAAAAATCAGTCATATGTCTGTATACTAGCAATGAACACTTGGGTGCCAAAATTAAAAATACAATATCATTTATAATCTCTCAAAAGAATAAATACACAGGTATAAACCTACAAATATATGTACAGGACAGATGTTGAAAACTATACAACTATGATGAAGGAATTCAAAGATCTAAAAACAATGGGGAGAGACATACTTTGTTCATGAACTGGTTGACTCAACTTGGTAAAGATGTAAATTCTCTCTATAATGACATATACGCTTAACCCAATTCTTTCAAAATCCCAGCAATATTTTTTGTAGATACAGAAAAAAATTATTCTAAAATTTATGTAAAAAGGCAAATTAGAACAGCCAAAATATTTTTTTTTAAAGAAGAATAATAGGACTCAGTCTAATTTCAAGATTTATTATATAGCTACAGCAATAAACACTGTATGATATTGGTGGAGAGATATATACAATGATCAATGGGACAGAGAACCCAAATAGACCTACACAAATATGCTCAACTGGTTTTTGAAAATCTGTGAAAGCATATCAATGCAGGAAAGATAAACTTTTCAACAAATGGTCCTTGAAGAGGTAGATATTGATAGATAAATTGTGAACTTCAATTTAAGTCTCATACCTTATATAAAAATTAAGACAAAATGGATCACACTTAAGTGTAAAACAATATAACTTTTAGGAAAAAAAGGAAAATATCTTTGGGATCTGGAACTAGGCAAAGAGTTCTTAGACTTGACCCTAAAAGTATGATCCATAAAAAGAATAATTGGTAAACTAGACCTCATCAAAATTAAAAAATTTTGCTCAGAAAGCCCCCATGTGAAGAGGATGAAAAGACAAGCTAGAAATGGAAAAAATATGTGTAAACCACATATTCAATGAAAGACTACTATCTAGAATACATAAAGAAAGCTCAAAGCTCAGTCATAGAATAAACAATCAATTCGATTAGAAAATGGGCAAATGAAGAGACTTTTTACCAAGGAGGGTTTATAGATGGCAAATAAGCACTATAAAAGATGTTCGATGTTATTAGCCATTAGGAAAATGCAAATTAAAACCATAATGAGATATTACTACACATCTATCAGAACAGCTAAAACCAATAACTGTGACAACAACAAATGCTGGTGATGATGTGGAGAAATTCATGCATTGCTGGTGGGATTGTAAAATGGTATGGCCGTCTGGAAAACAATTTTTTAAAAAACTAACATGCAATATTACAGGACTCAGCAACTATAATTCTGTACACTTATCCCAGAGAAATGAAAACTTGTTCACAGGAACCTGTATACAAATGTTTATAGTTGTTTTATTCCTAATAGCCCAAATCTGGAAACAACCCAGGTATCCTTCACAGCCTGAACATCCATACCATGGAATATTATCCGACAATAAAAAATGAATGAACTGTTGATACAAGCAACAACTTGGATGAATCTCCAAAGAATTACAATGAGAAAAAAGCCAATCCAAAAAGGCTACATACCATATTATTCCATTTATATAACATTTATGAAATAACAAAATTAAAGAAAAAGAGAAGATACTAGTGGTTGCTAGGGGTGAGGAGGGGTAGGAGTGGGAGGAAGTGAGCATGGCTACAAAATGGCAGCATAAGAGATCCTTGTCCTGATGGGAAGGTTTTATATCTTGACTGTATAAATATCAATATTTTATTATAGTGGTTGGAGATGTTACCATTGGGGAAAACTGAGTAAAGGATACATAATATCTCTCTGTATTATATTTTACAATTGCATGTGAATCTACAATTATTTAAAAATAAAAGTCAATTTTTAAAAACTTTGAAATAAAAGATACTTCGCATCAGATGCTGACGAGGAAGGGAAGAAGAGGTCACAACAAATTTCAGTAATGAACATAATAGGGAATCAATAGATAATAACTAAAAGGGAGGGTAGCAAATAAAGCTAACCACTGTAACAAAAATAAAAACCTTCCAAAATACCAAAAATATACTTAAAAAAATCACAGATAACTATTTTACATATAAATATACAGGAAGAGGGAGGGAACAAGGTAGAGAGCTCAAGGAAACTATAACTAACTTAGAGAACCATATGAAAACAAATAACATATGTATGACAAAACTAAACTTTAAAAGAAAAGCAATCCCTAAAAATAAAAAAAATATAAAAAAATTAATGAATTTTAATGTATATCCAGTTGGTGGCAGAGTTAAGACTATCCTATGTAACTTTTCAACACAATAATTTGACTATATATACCCATTCAACCCTAAAGTCAAGAGAAGTACAAAGAAAACTCTAAACTCTTTTCAGTAATCCCATTAGTGGTTATTGTGCTGAGATTCTTATTCTGAGATTGCAGTCTGTGTATTTGGAATGAAGAAAAATTAGTAATAATGTGATATTCTAATTCCATCATTCCTGGGGTCAGAGAAAACCAAGAACTTCAGCCTGGGACAAAGGAGATATAGATATATGTATGATAGAAGAGGTTTAATAAAACTCTACAGTCTTGAATTTGATTTGGAAATATCAACGCAAATATCAATTATATGCAAAATATATCTTTTTTAAAAAAAATTCCTAGATCTTTCAAAAATACCCAGGAGCCAACTTGAAGGGGCTCCAATTGGTCAGGGATAGTACAATTAGAGTATCAGTAAGAATAATAACTACAATTAACTGAAACATACATATGATTTAATCCAGAACTCAGAAAATGAAAAAAATAAAAACTAATTGGTCATCATTGGAAAGTGCTAAAGGACGACCTCACTGTTCTGAAAACTGATAAGTGGAGAGAATCAAGCACTCGTTTTGCCTTTACCTAAACAAATTTTATCATGGGTATAACCTAACCAATTAACTAATGAGGGAAACTTTCTCTTTAAAATAGTATTCAGATAATAAAGAAAGAATGGTAGAATTATAATATCACCATTTTATAAATCATAGTGAATAACAGACTTAGGCAATGTTCCTCAAGGGTTGTCAATAGTACAGAAAAAAGACAGACACTATATGCTTCCTGAAGGAAGGGAACAGCATCGCCTATGATGCACTCTTGTTCCCTCTGCCTAAAATAATCTAAATCTGATAAAAACTCCAGATTTGACTATGAATTTATAGGAAATACAGGACAGATAAACATTGTTAAATGACACCATAAGATACAAAAATACAGACTATGCACTTAGTATTTTTAATAAAAATGCACAGAAAAAGAGATGGTAAGATTAAAATATTATAGATTAAAAAGAAGACTTCAAACTCATATCAATTAACCACAAATAAAGATTTAAATTTTTATTTGGATACTGATCCAAACAAACTATTAAAAATATACTTTGATAGTTTTAAAGGAGTTATTGTTAGAGATGGGTTTGTGTGTGGTGGGGAGAGAAATGTCATAATGACATTGTGCTGATTTTAAGCCCTAATTTTAAATAACATACATTACTCTTAAAAACAAAAAATGTATATGTCGCTTCTGAAAGACCTCATACTTTGCGAGGACATCTGTTACATTTAAACTGGATCTTAACTATAATAGAAAAAAATACTTTTTTAATGCATTGTTGAACTCATGTAAGTAATAAGGGGGTAGAGGATCCAGGAAGGTTAAATCTAAGTGAAAAGTCATAAAAAGTAAATATGTGAAAAGGAAAGTATGAGGGTAATAATCTAATTCACACTGGGAACAGAAATTAAGTCTTGGACTCTGATCCAGGACTGGAAAGCTAAGACGTCTCATTTTAGCCAGAACCCTCAAGATGGCCAAAATGGACTTTCTCAACAGATGAAAACCTTCTCTGCAGAAAAGCAGTTCCACTAGGCTCTCAGGATTAAGTAAAAGCTACCAAATATATGAGAAAATAAACTATAAAAAGAGTCATAACTATAGTTAATGGCAACAACTAATAAGAATATAGGTTCATTCCCCTTGGAATTAAAACATGAGAATTAAGTTATAAAATATAAAACTACAGTAAATATTTAAAAGAAAAATGGAATTAAAAGTAGCAGCAATCTAGAAGAAATTATAAAAAAGACCAGATTTGGAAAAAAAAAAGAACTAAACAGAACTTTGAGATATGAAAAGTTAAGTGTTGAAATACAGTACTATAACCAAAATTAAGAACTCAACAGATGCATTTTATAGCAGGTTTGATGTAGTTTAACAGAGATTCAATGAACTGTAAAGCAGGTCAGAAGAAACTATCAATTAAAAAATTTAAGAAGCACAGAGATTAAAAATACAGAAGAATAAGCAAGAAATAGAGAGACTACAGTAAGAAGTTACAAAAATATGTTTATTTGGGTTCCAGAAAGATAACAGAAGCATCAAGTAAAAGCAACATTTAAAGAGACAGTGCCTGAGAATTTTCCAGAACTGATGAAAAGCACAGAACCACAGATCCAAGAAGCCCAACAAGCTCCAGGTGGAAAAATAAAAAGAAATCACAGTAAAAATGCAGAGGACCAAAGGAAAGAAAAAGAAGAAGAAATCCTAAAAACAGAGAAAAACATTACTTTTAAAAAGCAACAGACTGAAACCTGACCTTAAAAAATTTTCTATTAATTTTATTTGCTATAAGTGGGCCTTAAAAATGGTCATATTTGATAGGTCTATAACTTTTTCAGCAAGTTATAAAGTATACAGGATTTTTAAAACAGCATATCCCTATATTTGTCCTTCCTAAAGCTTTTCTGTCACAGAAAGAATTCCTGAATCACTTTAATAAGCTATACTCGATGGTTTCCGTTTGGATTGCATTTGTATAATTGACACTTTTTAACATTTCACCTTTTTAAAAAACATAGGCCCTAAATAACATATTGTACATATACGATTTCAGGTGGTTCTAGAGCCATCAGAAGCCTGTCAACCTCAGGTTAAGAATCTCTACAATAAAAATAAATAATTTCAGAAAAGGACAGGATTTAGAGTGATGGAAGTATTCTGAAATTCGATAGCTGATGGTTGCACAACTGTAAAAATTTAATGAAAATCAAACTAACAATGAGTGAGTTGTATGGTATATAAACTATACCTCAATAAACCTGTTTTTAAAAAATCCTCTGCAATGCAAATATTCATATACTTGTTCCTTGGGCTACTGTTTTTCTATGTATTTAACAGAAGCAAAATGTATAAATAATTTTGGGGGGAGGAGGAGGAGGTAGGAGACTATATAAGAACAAACAAAAAATAGCCCTCTGAAGTGGTGATTTAGTCAGAAAACTATAGCTCTGGGACAAAAAACAAAAACAAAAAAATCTGAGGTGGTACTGTGCTGATGCTCAAGATTTCCACCAACTAGGTATCCATGTTTCAAGGTATTCAGAAAAGCAATGGAAGCCACAAGGCCGTGAGAAATATCTTCAATGTGCTAAAAGAATATTAACTTCAAACTCAGAATTCTAATAAAGAAATGATAGATTTTAAATACCACCACTTTACAACAGTTAATAAACTAATGGATCTACACAATGACCACCAATGGTTGCTAGTATCACACACAAAAAAGATAATCTGACGTTATATATCACCTAATAGAAATATATAATACATAAGAAAGTGAAAAGCCAATCCATGGAATGGTAGAAAAGACTTATAGATCATGTATCTGATAAGGACTTGTTTCTAGGATATATAATGGACCCTTACAATTCAATAAGACAATTTTTAAAAGGGCAAAGGATCTGAATAGACAGTTATCCAGAGAACATAAACAAATGTTCAATACAGTGGTTACCAGAGGAAAGAAGGAAGGGGGAAAAATAATTAAAATGTTTTTAAAAAAATTTTTTAATAAATAAATAAATGTTTAGAAAAAAGAAAAGAGAAAATTTATGCTCAACATAATTAGCCATCAGAGAAACGAAAACTAAACCCACAATGAGATCCATCAGAATAAAATTTAAAAGAAAGATAAGTACTGGTGAGGATATGAGGAAACTGGAACTCTCATACACTGCTGGTGTGATTATAAAATGGTGTAGCCACTTTGAAAAACAGTCTGGTAGTTCCTCAAAGAGTTAACACTTGAGTTACCATATGATCAAGCAATTGTATATACGTAGGTGTATACAAGTGATATGAAAACATATGTCTGCACAAAAACTTGTACACGAGTGTTTAACAGCAATGATATCTACAAAGCCAAAAAATGAACAACATAAATGTCCATCGACTGATGAATGGATAAATACAACATATTATAGCCATACAATGGAATATCATTCAGCAATAAAAAGAATAAAGAACTGATACATACTAATAACATGCAAGAACCTTGAAAACATTATGCTGAATGAAAGAAGCCAGTCACAAAAGACCAAAATTATAAGATTACATTTATATGAATGTCCTGAACAGACAAATTAAAGAGATAGAAAGTAGATTAGCTGTTGCTTAGGTCTATGGAAAGGATGGGGAAATGGGGAGTGACCACTGGAGGGCATAAAGTTTCTTTCTGTGATGATGAAAATATTCTAAAATTGATTGTGATGATGGTTGCACAATTCTATGAATATACTAAAAACCACTGAATGAGTGAGTTGTAGTGTACATGAAAATGTATATGACTTATACCCAACAAAATTTTTAAACACCTAAAAATGTTTTGGCAAATCGGTCAATCAATCTCAATCAATAATATCAAGCCCCTATATCTAATAACCAATTTAGAGAACTGACAGACATACTAAACACCATGGGGTTGTAACCAGCAAAATCCAGGACAAACAACCCCATTCTCCAACAACAACAAGCAACAAGGCAAAAACATGTGGAGGAGTGGTTTGGGAAATGGAGTAGGAACCTATAAAGAGATTTAAGAGACATAGTGACAAATCACAATAAATGGACCTTATATGGATACTAATTCAACAAACTATAATGTGTTTTATACACTCATACACACGTGTGTGTGTGTTACATATAAGAGACAATGAGGAAACCTGAACACCGGATATTTAACAGTGAGTTACTACTTTTAATTACGTTTAGCTGTAATTACATATGTGGGAACTTGATATGACAGAAGTAGCACTGCAGACCACTGGGAAAAAGATGGAACTGGGCTAAATAATTAACGATGTGGGGGAAAAATAAAACTAGATACCTACTACATCATCATACAGATAAATCAATTGCAGGGGAGTTTGAAAACATAAAAGCAACACTTTAAAATTTTAAAGAAAAATATTATGATCCCTAAGAGAAGAAAGATTTCTTAAGCAGGACGCAATGCTAAAACCAAAAGAATAACTCAATTTAATTCAGAATTTATGTTCTTTGAAAAATGCCACATAGAAAATGGAAAGAAGCCAAACTGGATACCCGAAGCTTGAATAGTGAATATAAATACCCAGAATGTATAAAGTACTCACACATCAATAAGACAATGGAAAAAAACAGAAGAAAGACAGGAAAGGACATTTCGTAGAAGATAAAACAATAATACTCAACATGAAAAGGTAGGCAACCTCATCAATGAGGACAATGCAAATTAAGACAATGAGATAGCATTTTGCATTTAAGACTGCCCAACAATAATAGGTATAACATCACTAAGTGTTTATGAAGATGGAGAGGAACTGGTAAAAAGTCAGTATAATTCTGGGAAAACAATTTGGCAAAATCTGGTAAAGTTAAAAAATACCCAAAGACATAGTAATTCTACCCGAGGGTATAAATCCCACAGAAATTCTTGCATACATGCATGAGATGTACACAAGTTTTTCTGGCACTACTGGTTCATAGCAGCAAAAAATAAAAACAAAAATGCTGAAGGCAACTCAAATGTTCATTAAAAGGAGAATAAATAAATTATGAGATATAACAATTATTACTTAGTAATGAGGATGAATTTCTTGCATATATAAATGAGACGTACACAAGTTTTTCTGGCACTATTGGTTCATAGCAGCAAAAAATAAAAATAAAAATGCTGAAGGCAACTCAAATATTCATTAAAAGGAGAATAAATATATTACGAGATGTAACAATTATTACTCAGTAATGAGGATGAATGAGCTAGAGAAACATGAATGAATCCAGAAATATAATGTAACATGAACAAAGTAAGTAAAAAAAAAAAAAAAACCACTTTGGAAAAAAGTTTTCTAGGGCTGCAGTCAAGATGGCAGGCTACATAAAAGTAGGATTCACCACCTTCCACGACTGTTAAAATTACAACCAAATTATAAAACAAACAACATGAAGAACTACTTAAAGTCTAGCTGATCATAACATACATCTGAGGATATAAAGAAAAACCCAAATCTGGTAGGAGGAGCAGAGACATGAAGCAGACTGGACCCCCACCAGCGTGACGCAGTTGAGCAGCAGGAGGGAGAGCATGGGAAGGAAGAGCATGGCTGCAGAGGGCCCTGAAGGAATGAGGGGCCCTACCCCCACACAGGGGTTCCCCAGCCCAGAGTTCCAGTCCAGGAAAGAGGAGTTCCCACAAAACCTGACTGTAAAAACCAGTGGGAACTCTGGCCATCTGGATAGACAGAAAAAAAACCGAAAACCCCGATGTCCCTTTAAAGGGCATGCACACAGGCTCACTTGTTTGTAGACACTCACTCTGGGTTCCGGTGGAGGGTCAGCAGCTCTGGAGGTGCAAGAGACATATGGGAAAAGATTGAGTTGTGGCACCTGGCCAAAGGATGGAGGGACAGCTACTATTGCTCCTTTATTGGGATCCACTCAGGGGCAGTCTACAAGTGGGTGCCATCTTTCTTGTGGTGACGACTCCTCTCCTCGCAACAGCCAATTCTGAATCTGCAATGGCCGGTGCGATGGGCTGCACCATCCCGTGTCTCCCTGAGGCCCAGCCCCATCCAGATCACAAACTGCCTGCAGCACACATTACTAGTCAACCAGCCCCACTCTGCAGCTTCCCTGGGCCGCATATTTACTGACAGGCAGTAACTCTCAGCTCACTTGGCCCGCTGCATGGCCCACACATTTCTGGGGAGACTTTTGGTGGCAAGCTACTGGTGCCAGCCCAAGCTACAATACCTTTTGGGCAGATCACAGGAGTCTGAGGGCCTGAGGACGACATGGCTGGCATTGCTGTGATCTGAGACTTTCACAGGAAGCTGCAGATTCAGCACTGGCGTGAAATGTGACTCTGCACTGGCTGGGTGAAATTCATTAGCTTTACTCCGGTGACTCTCTGCCCCACCCAACTTGCATACCACCCAAAGGTGCTTCCAGCTGTGGAGTTATACGGGCAGCTGACAGGCAGCCCCAGAACCAGTACTGGGGGTATCTGGCCTCAGCTTGCAGCATGGTCTCTCCCACTTGCCTCCAGATTCAGCAGAGGCAGCAACCACCCACAGATCACTTTGTAGTCCCTACCACACAGCCCTGAGCAATCAAATGCAAAGGCTGAACTTGGCCTACACAGGAGCACCTCCTAAAGGGCCACAGAACCAACACATCTGAAGGCTGACGTCAGAACACAACGGAGTACCACCTGACTAGCTCCATAAGCGGCGCACCCAAAGTGTGGTCTCAACATGTACATAAGACTGCTGGAGCAAATCCCACTCCATGGAGTCAGCCCCCAAGAGCAGCTCATACCCTGTGGATGGGACCAATTCCCAGAGCAAGTCAGCCCGACAGTCAATCACAGCCACTGACATGCTAACGGCAATCAAGGCTTAGCTACAACAGAACACAAACAACCACACAAGGAACATGCCCAGAACACTCAGAGCCACTGGGCCACACAGGACACCTCCTACATAAGGCCACCTGGACAAGGCTAGGAGATGTAACAAACCTTCCTAATACATAGAAACAAACACAGAGAGGCAACTAAAATGAGAAAACAACAACAACAAAATACCCCAAATGAAAAAACAGGAGAAAACTCCAAAACAACAACAACAACAACAGCTAAACAAAACAGAGGCAAGCAACCTACCAGGGACAGAGTTCAAAACACTAGTTACAAGGATGCTCTACCCTTAAGGGAAGCATAGATGATCTCAGTGAGAATTTCAAAAGAAAGATAGTAATCATAAAATAGAATATAGAAACCATAAAAAAGAACCAGTTAGAAATGAAGAATACAACAACAAATGAAGAATACACTAGAGGGAAAAAGCTAAAGCCAATTAGATGAAGTGGAGGACCGAATCAGCAAGCTGGAAGACAAGGCAGCAGAAAACACCCAGTCGGAACAGCAAAAAGAAAAAAGAATCAAAAAAAAAAAAAAAATGAGGAAAGTTTAAGAGACCTCTGGGCCAACATCAAACACATCAACATTTGCATCATAGGGGTATTAGAAGGAGAGGAGAGCGAGCAAGAGATTGAGAACCTATTTGAAGGAATGATGACAGAAAACTTTCCTAACCTGGCGAAGGAAATAGACATACAAGTCCAGGAAGCACAAAGGAACCCAAACAGATACACACCCAGACACATCATCATTAAAATGTTGAAGACAAAGAGAGAATCCTAAAAGCAGGAAGAGAAAGGCAGCTAGTTACTTACAAGGATATTCCCATAAGAATGTCAGTTGACTTTTTAACAGAAACTTTGCAGTCCAGGAGGAACTGGCACGAGTTATTCAAAGTGATGAAAAACAAGAACCTATAACCAAGACTACTCTACTCTACCCAGCAAGGCTATCAATTAAAATTGAAGGTGAGATAAACAGCTTCCCAGACAGGAAAAAGCTAAAGGAATTAATCACCAACAAGCCAGAATTACAAGAAATGTTAAGGGGACTTCTATAAAAAGAAAGGAGAAGAAAAACCCACAAATACAAATAATAAAATGGCAATAACTATGTACCTATCAATAATCACTTTAAATGTAAGTGGATAAAATGCTCCAATCAAAAGACATAGGGTAGCTGAATGGATAAGGAAACAAGACCCATACATATGCTGTCTACAAGAGACCCACCTCAGATCAAACGACACAGACTGAAAGTAAAAGGATGAAAAAAGATATTTCACGCAAATGGTAAGGAAAAAAAAGCTGGGGTAGCAATACTTAGATGAGATAAAACAGACTTTAAAACAAAGGTTATAATAAGAGACAAAAAAAGAGCATTATATCATGATAAAAGATTGGTAAATCAAGAAGACATAATCCTAGTAAACATATCTGCCCTCCAACATAAGAGAACCTATAT
>NW_006434120.1:3385453-3412853 GCF_000325575.1 Pteropus alecto | reverse complement strand
TTCATAGCAAGAGACTCAAACAACCTGAAGCAGCAAAATATACATTCTTCTCAAGTGCACATGGAACATTTTCCAGGATAGACCACATGTTAGGACACAAAACAAGTCTCAAAAAAGCTTAGAAGACTGAAAGCACATCAAGTGTCTTCTCCAACTACAATGGTATAAAACTAAAAATCGACTACAAGAAAAAAAACTGGAAAATACACAAACACATGTAGGCTAACAACATGCTACTAAACAATGAATGGGATAACAGTGAGATCAAGGAAGAATTCAAAAGATACCTATAGAAAAATGAAAATGAAAACATGACGACTCAAAATCTATGGGACACAGCGAAAGCAGTCCTAAGAGGGAAATTCACAGCAATGTACGCCTACCTGAAAAAAAAAAAGAAAAATCTCAAATAAACAATGTAACCTTACACTTAAAAGAACTTTATAAAGAACAGCATATAAAAGCCAAAGTGAGCAGAAAAAAGGAAATAATAAAGATCAGAGTGGAAATGAACTAGTCTAGAAAAACAATACAAAAAAAAAATCAATGAAACAAAGAGTTTGTTCTTTAAAAGGATAAACAAAATTGATCAATCTTTACCCAAGCTCATTAAGAAAAAGAGAAAGGACCCAAATAAATAAAATCAGAAATGAAAGAGAAGTAACTATGGACTCCGTAGAAACACAAAGGATTATAAGAAAACACTAAGAGCAATAATATGCCAACAAACTGGACAATCTGGAAGAAATATAAGTACATCCCAAAACCGAGTCAAGAAGAAACAGAAAATCTGAACAGACTGATTGCCATCAACGAAATCAAATCAGTATAAAAAACCTTCCATAAAACAAAAGGCCTGGACCAGATGGCCTCATTCACTAATTTTACCAAACATTCAAGGAAAAATTAACACTTATTCTTCTCAAACTATTCCAAAAAATTCAAGAGAAAGAAAGCTTTCCTAACTCTTTTCATGGAGCCACCACTACCCTGATTCCAAAACCAAAGGCAGAACAAAAAAGAAAACTATAGGCCAATATCCCTGATAAACATTGATTTAAAAATCCTCAAAAAATATTAGCAAACTGAACTCGCAATACATTACAAATATTATACACCATGATCAAGTTGGATTTATTCCTAGGATGCAAGATTGGTACCATATCTGCAAATCAATTAATGTGATTATATCACATTAACAAATTAAAAGATAAAAATAATGATATCGATAGATGCAAAAAAAGCATTCAACAAAATCCAGCATCCATTTATGATAAAAACTCTCAGCAAAACAGGAATAGAGGGAACATACCTCAACATCATAAAGGGCATATTTGACAAACCTACAGCCAACATCATATTCAATGGAAAATGGCTAAAAACGTTTTCCTTAAGATCAGGAACAAGCAAGGATACCCAATTTAGCCACTTATATTCAACAAAGTATTGGAAGTCCTAGCTTTAGCAATCAGGCAATAAAGAGAAATAAAAGGAATCCATATTGGAAAGGAAGAAGTAAAAATGTCATTATTTGCAATGACTTGAAACTAAATATAGAGAAACCTAAAGATTCCACCAAAAACCTGTTAGAACTGATAAATGAATTCAGTAAAGTAGCAGGATACAAAATTAATATTCAGAAGTCAGTTGCATTTTTATATGCTAATGAATTTTCAGAAAGAGAAATTAAGAAAACAATCCCATTTACAATTCCACCAAAAACAATAAAATACCTAGGAATCGAATTAACCAAGGAGGTAAAAGACTGGTTCTCAGAAAATTATGTCACTGAAAAAAGAAACTGAAGAAGATACAAATTAACAGAAACATATACAGTGCTCATACATAGGAAAAATCAACATCATTAAGATGGCCATCCTACCCAAAGCAATCTACAGATTTAATGCAATTCTTGAAAAATACCAATAGCATTTTTCAGAGAATTAGAACAAATAATCCTGAAATCTATATGGAACCATAAAGGATCCCAAATAGCCACGGCAGTCTTGAGGAAACAGACAAAGTTGGAGGGATCACACTACCTGATATCAAACTATACTATAAGGCTACAGTAATCAAAACAGCATGGAACTGGCATAAAACAGAAACATTAATAAACATAATATAATAGAGCACCCAGGAATAAATCCACACCTATATATGACAAAAAAATATATGACAAAAAAGGCAAGAATATACAATGGGGTAAAGACAGTCTCTTCAATAAATGGTGCCGGGAAAATTGGAAAGATACATGCTCCCCCATAAGGCAAGGCAAGAATATACAATGGGGTAAAGAAGAATAGACTCAAAATAGATTAGAGACTTAAATGTAAGACCTGAAACCATAAAACTTCTAGAAGAAAACATAGGCAGTAAACTCTGAAATTGCTCCTAGTAATTTCTTTTTAGATATATCTCCTCAGGCAAGGGAAACCAAAGAAAAAATAAACAAATGGGACTATATCAAACTAAAAAGGTTTTGTACAGCAAAGGAAACCACCAACGAAACAAAAAGACAACTGACTGAATGAGAGAAGATATTTGCTTATGATACATCTGATAAGAGGTTAATACCCAAAATATATAAAGAACTCATAAAACTCAACAATAAAAAAATAATCCAATTAAAAAATGGGCAGAAGACCTGAACAGATATTTCTCCAAAGAGGAAATACAGATGGCCATAGCTATATGATAAGATGCTCAAGGTCACAAATTATCAGAGAACTATAAATGAAAACCACAATGAGATAACACCTGACACCTGTCAGAATGGCTATCATCAATAAATCAAAGAACAAGTGTTGATGAGGATGTGGAGAAAAAGGAAATGTCATACACTGTTGGCAGGATTGCAAATTAGTACAGTCACTATGGAAAATAGTCTGGAATTTTCTCAAAAAATTAAATATGGATCTACCTTTTGACCTAGCAATTGCACTTCTGGGTATTTATCCAAAGAAAACTATAACACTGGTTTGTAAAGATCTATGCACCCCTATGTTCACAGCAGTGCTACTCACAAATAGCCAAGACATGGAAGTGACCAAAGTGCCCATCAACAGATGTCTGGATAAAGACGTTATGGTACAGATATACAATGAGATATTACTCAGCTATTTAAAAAAAATGAAATCTTACCATTTCCAATGACATGGATGGACCTAGAGGGTATTATGCTGACTGAAACACATCAGAGACAAATAAATACCATATGATTTCACTTATATGCAAATCTAAGGAACAAAATACATGAACCAACTAAACAAAAACAGACTCACAGATACAGAGAACAAATTGGTGATTGACAGAGGGGAGGGGGTTTAGGGAGTTGGGTGTAAAAGGTGAACGGATGAAAAGGTATAAATTAGTAGTTACAAAACAGTCATGGGGATTTATAGTATAGCATAGGGCATATAGTGAGTATTATTGTAATAGTTGTTTAGTGCCAGATGGGTGCTAATCAGGGAGATCACTTCATGGACTGTATAAATGTCTAACTTTAAAAAATTTAATTAAATAAAAAACTTCATTTTTTTCTTATTATAAATATGACTATTTCACATTATTTTTATAAAATAACCAAGCAAAACTAAACACTATATATTATTTCAGGATACATATACATATGTACGGTAAATCTTGAAAAGCAAAGTAATGATTTACACACATTTGTGACAGTGGATTACTTCTGGTAGAAAGTGAGGGATGGGATCACAGAGGAAACGAATTGATTGGATTCATGGATATGTTTTGTTACTGCTTCAAAACCTGTATCTACGTTATCTATTTTTATAAATTAAATTACATAATTTTCAAATGTCTAAAGGAAAGAAAACACTACTGATGCACCACCATGCATTCTGAGTTGTCCATAGTTGTGATCCACCGACATTTTGCCTCTCCACCTTCACTTGTGTCTAGATGCATCAACATACCAAACTGCACCCACGCAAAGTAAAAACTAATGCTACTAACATCCATCAGATTTCAATTCACAGAACATGATCCAAAAAAACAATGAAAATCCCAATACCACTCGAGCATCTAATTCAAACTTTCTCATTCATCATCTCACACTACACTTTGCTCTGGGTTAGTAGTTCTCAAACTTTAGCTTGCACTGGAATAACCTGGCTTGTTAAAACAAAGACTGCTGAGGTCCATTTCGAGAGTTTGTTGAGTAGCAGGTCTGGGGTGAAGGTTAAGAATTTGTTCCCAACAAGATCCCAGGTGATGTTGATATTGCTGGTCCGGGAACCATACTGTTAAGAACCACCGCTCTAAGAGTAGCACTTATACAAAACATAAAATAACACAATCATCACCAAATTAGAAAACACACAAAAAAAATCGTATTGAACAATTTTCCTCTAGGGTACTTAAAAACAATGTAAACCATTCCACACACACTGACTACATATGTTGGACAAATTACATTAGTGCGCTTTTGATGGCACAGCATTGTAGCTACAAAAATATTGTTCCAGAGTAAGCAGCCTAGTTTTAAATCCTGCCTCCCTCACATGCAAACTTTATGATATTTTGAGAATGTTACTGGTCTTACTACTTCATCCTCTACTTTACCTTCTTTATTTATAAAGTGAAGATAACAATTCCTCAGAAGTTTACTGAGATGAATGAATCAAATTCATGCTAAGTGTTTATAACAGGGGCAGTGTCTGGCACAGAAAGCCCTCAATAAACAGCTGTCTTCATCATCATAGTTAAAGACGCTCCAATGTTCCACATGTGTCAAGGTCAACACCTCTCTATCTCTAGAGCACTTCAAGACCACTGCTTCTATTCCATTATGGAAAATGTTATACCATCTAACCATATCCTTTGTGTCCATTCTCATTTCTGTTGTTATCTTCTTTTCATTTTTGAAGATTCTGTCAGCTGGCTCCGTTTTCCTCTACAAACTAAGTCCTGACAACAACCACCGTGTCTTCGACGATCCTTCAAACAAGCCAGTTCAAGAGGCTGGCCAGGTGCAGATGAGGCTCTTCTTTTTTTCCTAAATTTCAGTATCACCATGACTCAAGAGTCCTTCACCAAGAACCAGTCACAAATCTGCCAGCCCAATCAGGATAAATTTTGGATATTTTATCTTTCATTCAAAAACTGAAAGGTTCATTCAACATTTTATTATGAAAGGGGTAGACTTTCCCTTAAACTCTATGTACAGTGATCTCTAATTTGAGGACTCTCTGATCCTAGCAGCAAAACTCTCCTTAGATCCAGTTAAGGCATTAAATAATTTCTCATTAATTAGCCATTCGACAGATTGACTTGATTTAGATCCACAAAGATTACTTTAATCCCTTAGAGCACCTTGATTTTCTCCCAATTTATCAACCTCTTCCTGTTTTTGCATCCTTCTTACATGGTCCTCATACTTCAACAATTCTGCCCCTGTGCTTCTACCCTATTGCCTGGCAAAAGCTAACCTTGGGTCATTTCAATTCTCATTCCAAAAGCTGGGCTTGCTAAATGCTGCAAAGGGGGAGTGGGGGACAAAAAAACCCCAACTTAACCTCCATTATGGGTATTACCAATTCTAGATTGCTAATCTCAATTAAGCTCTCAATGTTTGCTGTTCAAAAATCTTTCAAGGCTTTCCAAGTTAGATTTTGTACCAAAAGCTACTGCTCTCAAGCCCCCTATTTATTAAGAAAACAGAAAGCATCACAGTAGTAAATTCTTTAACTTCTATCATGTATCCAAATCTCCCCAATTGCATCCCCAGTAATCTGCATCCTCAAACATCCCTGTCTCCTTTCCTCCTATCACAATGACAGTGCAACAGTTGGCTGTCTTTGCTCTCATCTCCTCAGGAGCTCTTGCTGCATGAATTACATTCTCACCTCCATTTTTCAACCTCTATTTCCCATCATCATGAGTAACCTCAGTTCTCTTTTATCTTATTTTTTTTATGTTATTTTTCTAAAGGCCTTCCTCGACACACATTTTTTTCTGACTTCTGTCCTCCTTAGCCAAAATTCTTAAAAGAATGGTCTATGCAGTCTTCACTTCCATTCATTTGGCCCACTATGGTCCAAAATTCCATTGACACTCTTGCGAAGATCATCAGCAACTTTCTATTGATGGAACACAATCTTTATGTGGCATGTCTACAGGAAAACACTGGTAACCATTCATTCTTAACCTGCTTAACTTCCATAATACCATCCTCTTTGGCCTTTTTCCTTCATCCACCTATGCTGTTCTTTCCCATGCTCTGTCTACACCTAAAGGCCTATTCATCTACTCACTCTACAAACTCGTTTTAGATATCACATATATTTCCATCGCTTCAATTACCAACTACATATTAATAACTGAATCATCTGGATTTATTTCCTGATAAGTTCTGCAAAAATGCAATTATGTGTAACTTTTCAGTAAGGCTACAAATACAATACATGTTTACAACTAGGTAACATCTAATCTGTGTTTAAAATAGTATAGTATATTGTTTTGTCTGCCTATATAGTCTGAGTTGTGATTAGTCAATATTATGGAACCATTACTTTTTTTTTTGATATAACAGCTTTGAGATATAATTCACATGCCATACAATTCAACCATTCAAAGTGTACAACTCAATAGTTTTTTGTATGTTCAGAGATGTACAGCCATCATCAAAATCAATTTTAAAGTATTTTCATGACTACAAAAAGATCACCAGTCACCCCTCCTTCACTCCATCCATCCTCCCACCTCAATTCTACATAACCACTAATCTTTATAGATTTGTTTCTTCTGTCGGACAGTCAGGTAGATTGGATCATACAGTACATGTTTTTAGGGACTGTATGATCTTAGCATAATGTTTTCAAGGTTCATCCATGTTGTTATCTTTTATCGGCACTTCATTTTTATTGCTAAATAATACTCCCTTGTAAGGATATACCATATTTTATCCATTCATCAGTTGAGAGACATTTGGGTCATTTCTACTTTTTGACTATTATAAATAATGTTATTATGAATATATTTTTGTGGGCACTTATGCTTTTATTTGGGGGGGTATATAAGTAGGAAAGGAATTACTTGGTTATATAATAACTCAATGTTTAACCTTTTGAGGCTGCCAAACTGTTTTCCCAAGTGGTAATACCATCCTACGATCCCACCAACGATCATAGGGGTTTCAATTTCACTACATACGTCCTTATCAACACTTGTGATTATCTGTTTTTATTATTTTAGCCAGCCTAGTGGGTTTCTCGAAGGAGCATCTCATTGTGGTTTTGATTAGCACTTCCCTAATGACCAATGTTTAGCATCTTTGCATGTGCTTATTGGCCATTTATCTTCTTTGAAGAAATGTCTTTTCAAGTCCATTGCCCATTTTTTAGTTGTCTTTTTATTACTGAGTTTTAAGAGTCCTTTATATATTCTAAATACAACTCCCTTATCAGGTATGATTTATAAATACTTCCTTCCATTCTGCAAGTTTCACAAATATTTTTAATTTGAATGCAATCCAATTTATCTATTGATTTTGGATGCTTGTGCCTTTGATATTGTTGCTAAGAAACTACTGCTTACGCCAAGGTCACAAAGATTTATACCTATTTTTTTTCTCCTAGACTTTTTAATGTTAGCTCTTACATTTAGATCTTTGATCCATTCTTAGTTAATTTTTGGTAATGTAAGGTGGGGCTCAAGTTCATTTCTTTACATGAAGATATCTAGTTCAGTTGTTCAAACACTACTTGTGGAAAAGACTATTTTTTCCTGTTTAATTCTTTTGGCACTCTTGTCAAAAATCAATTTATTATAAATTTAAGTTTACTTCTAGATTCTCGATTCTATTCCATTGTTCTATATACTTAATTGTTAGATAGGACAAGGGTCTCAAGGTCTGGGCGGTTCTTATAAAATGCTATTCTTGCTAAATGTTAAAATGTAGCACAGTATTTTGCAGATGCAGTTGTAAACTAAGTGAGTTTGACAGAACCCAACCAGATAAGTACAGCCAACTATAAAGAAGAAATCAACATATAATTAACCAAATAGTATATATAAGTAATGGCTAAGCCTCCCCTTGGGGAGACAGAGCTCTGGATGTGAATCTCCTGTCTCTTCCACTTGCTGCAAGGAAATGAAACTACTTAATGTATAGTTCTTCAATAAAACACCTCAGGTGCAAACAGCAAACCCCTTGAGTTCCATAACAAATCTTTGCTTCTTCAGGTTTCACCATTTCCCGTAAGATCATTTAGAATCGCATTTGTTACTCATCGCATGTAAGCTTCTCCCCAGCAATCCCTGCCCTGCTTCCACCCAATGAATGCACTTTATGGAGCACCCACAGCCAGGGTGATATTCATGATGGGAAATGGGAATGGCACTCAAGCAGTTTCCTGAACAACAAGGTTCCCATCAGACAGGCCGCACCCCTTTCACTGAGGCTCATGGCTCCCAACAGAGATGAACTGGGACAAGTAAGACGGAGCAGGAAAGTTTGGCTGTGGGACTCAGAGGCCAGTCTATGGCTAATGGTGTACAGATATATTTGTGGTTATATGGGCAGTAGTACCGGCTTAACCTATGAGCCAAAAATGAAGCAGGTTTTGTAGGCTGTTTAAATACATGACCTTTCCAAAACATCCATAGTTTTTAGAAAAAGTTACTATTCATTCATATACAAGACTCCCACTGCTTCCCTTCCTTGGAAGGATAAAAGGGAAAATTTAAATTTTACCAAAGGTGTGGTAACAGAGGCCAAATAAAAATGGACATAGAAAGCAAAGAATCCATGGTTTGGGGGTATGAAGTGATACACTCCTTCAGAGATCTTGTTAGAAAAAAGCACGGGTATGGCTAAAAGAAGTGGTTTCCACTCTTGGTCACGCATTAGAATAAACTAGAAAGCTTTTTTAGAATCACAGATTCCTGGACCCCATGCCAGGCCTACTGAACAGTGACAGCTAAAATTCTATTTTTTACAATGCTCTCCAAAAAATTCTGATGGGCAACAGGTTGAAGAAACCCTGTTTTAAGAAAAAAGACACCCTAATGATCAAGGGCGTTTTCCAAGCCGCAGTGGAGCACCTGTACATGTTCAGAAAGACGGAAAGAATGCTTCAGGCAATAAGCCACAGCAGACCCTGAGGGCCCAGGGAGTGAAACTACCCTGAATACCTGCTTCAGATTTCAGATGCTCAGGATATGCATGGAAAGTTACGAAAGACAGCGGGTAGGGCCTACCACCTCCATCTCCCAGTCGGCAGAGGTGGCTTTTATTGTTTTTAACAGGGATGTGGCAGAAGAAAAAAAAGGAGAAGGAAAGATGAAAAAGAAAGCTGCTTTTCTGGGTGTCGTGCTCCAAACTTTGGGTAATCTGAAGATGAGGAGAAGAAGACCACCGTGGGTGAATAACCCCGACCCCCACTGTGGGACTAGGCAAAGGCGCCCAGCGAAGCTGGAGCCTAACCAATGTGCATACTGCAAACAAGAGGGACAATGGAAGAGACAGTGAGTGCCCTGACCGTCCTCAGAGAAGGAAAGGGAGGAGCAGCTCTTAATTCTTTGCAGTTACCTCAGATAGAAGATGATGGGCTGATGGGGCCAGGGGGCTCCCCTTCGTCTCCAAAAGATAACATTTCAATCTCCCACAAGAAGCCCTGAGTTACTCTAAATATAGAAGAGGAGAAAACTGAATTTCTACCAGATACTGGAGCCACTTACTGTGTTCTTACTACTTAGATGGGCCCCCTGTTCCAGTGGTAATGTAATATTATAAACGAATAGATGTCATGGCTCTACTCCATCAGGTCCCCAAAGACCAGGGAACTATACCCACAGATTCTCAACCAGGTTAACCTGGCCGTTTGGGCACAAGGAAAAGTCAGAAGGACATGTATGGCCTACCTGTTAAACTAGCACTTGAACAAGCAGACTAGTGGCACAGGATTAAACAAAACCCCTTGACACCTAAGGCAAAAATGAGGATGGCCCCATTCTAAAAGTACTTCTCAAACAGGGACTCATTCGGCCTTGTCAGTCACCCTGTCTGTCACATTCCCATCCTTCCTGTTAAGAAATTGGAGACAGGAAAATATAGATTTGTACAAGACTTTACGGCCATGAATGAAGCAGTAAGGTAGTTTTACCCCCTATAACCTGTTGGCCAATCTCCCAGGAAAAGTAAATCATTAGCAAACTCTGAAAAAATGTGGTTCATCGATGGTAGTAGCTTTATAACCCGTGGAGTTAGGAGGACAAAGTAGGCCGTGGTACCCTTATTCAACACCATTGAAGCAGGAGCTCTTCCACCTAGAACCTCTGCTCAAAAAGACCCTGGCCACGCTGTGCCAAGAAAGCCATGAGTCCTGGCTTAAATTACTACCAATTGCCCTGACCCGGAACAGGGCAGCACCTAAAGGAATGCTTAAATTAAGCCCTTCTCACTTATGAATGGTAGGAGCCCTTTTTGGGCTCCTTCCAAATTTTAGGATGCCTGGACCCACTTATAGAATAGGCTGTTCCACACCCTTATGATCCAGCGAGCTGGATATATTTATGGACAGGTCCTCATTTGGTGTTACAAGATAGAGCTTTCTGGACACATCGCTCTTGAGTGAAGCCAGCTCTACCATCCAGTAAGAACAAAGAATCAGATCCACAGTACTCCTGTGAACCTGACTGACCTCAAGCTGCTCTTCCAAAGACAAGATATGTGATGTCCAATAACTCCTGTTCTCAGGAATCCCAGAACCTAGGGGACCCAAGACTTTCATAAGTCAGGCAGCCAGAAAATTTCACTCCTCTAACTTAAAGAGGTACTCTGCCCATATTCAGGAAGAAGCAGTTACAGAAGTATGACCCTCGTCCCCATTCCCTCAAGAATGAGGAGTGAAATATCTAGGGGGAAATGTTATATAAGGACAAGAGTCTCACGATCTGGGTGGTTTGTACTAAATGCTCTTTTTGCTAAACGTTAAAATGTAGCAGTTTTTGCAGACGCAACTGTAAACAGGATGAACTTGAAAGAACCCACTGGATAAGTGTTGCCAAAAGTGTCTATAAGTAATGGCTAAGCCTCCCCTTGCAGGGACAGAGCTTTGGATGTGAGTCCTCTGTCTCCTTTCCTTACTGCCAGTAAATGAAACTACCTAATGATATCACATCTAGCTCTTGAACAGAACACCCCAAGCGGTGAAACCCTTGAGTTCAATAACGTATTCTTATACCAGTACTGCACATGAAGACTTCATTCAAGAATAAGCCCCCAAGAAAATATCAAATTAGTTAAAATGGAATTAGAGAAATTATCCACACCAGCTGATGATAGTCGATGTGCACAACTAAAAAAATTTTTAAGCTGCTACCCACAAAAAATGAATAAAATATGTGATGCGGGCAGGGAGGGAATATCTAGGGAAGTTCAGTTTCTGAGAAGGAAAGGCAGTCAAGGTGGACAGTAAATTTCAGATATCAGACTTGAATCATCCCTTCAATTGTAGCTCCCTTTAGCTGGCATCGTTTAAATAAACTGCTGTATTTGTAAATAAACAGATTTTGGTACATTCTGTAAGTCCAACAATGCTGGGAATTTAAGTAGCTTAAAACTTTAAGCCTAGATCTCTTTGGAGTTGAAGTGTCTCCTGAATTACTCCCCAGAAAACCCCACAAGTTCCTTAATATATTCAAAACTGAGCTCATCAATCTCACTTCACCTACTGTTTTCACCCTATCTATAGATAATAGTGCTCTTTAAAAATGGGATATTAAACTACCTCAAAAAGTATCTGAGAGTTAAACCACATAAACCTTATCAAAAAGCAGGTAGTCATCAATGTTCATTTTCCTCTTCTACAGATTTTAACTGCATTTTCAAACTTAAATTCCATCAGTTCTCCTGCCTACTGAGTGTTTATGATGGAAAGCCATTAATAGACATTTGCTTGTCTAATGAGAAGAGAATAACTTCTAGGCTAAATGTAGATCAAAAAGGGCTCCCTCCACAGCTGTACAGGAACCATGAATTCTAGATTTTATCCAACTAAAAGACATATTCCAACTTATAGCAGTGCTGGCTACAGTTTATTCTTTAATCTTTCTATCCTTTAAAGTGATTTTTTCCACAAAGATTCAGTTTATGAACTTGAAACTTACTAACATTGCTCTTTCAAAAACAATAACAACGACTTAGATTCTAAATATCAGAATATTAAGTTATATTAAATTTGCTATTTAAATGCATTCACCTCTGGAAGACAAGCATTATTTTGATCTAAACAGTCTTGTCTAGTATGGGAAATTAAGAATGAATAGGAAACTTCAAAGCTCCTTCCCTGTAAGTTCCACTGGTCTGTTAGCTACAGTTTAAAAAATATAGCAGGTGGTTGGGAAGTTTAAGAGTAAACCTAATATCAAAAAATTAAAACCTGTTTTGACTCCCCCCAAAATGTTTCAATTCCACTGCAGACAGAAAACTTTACTGCGTCCATAGTCCTAGATATCAACTAAAATTTTTAAAAATTGAGGAGGGACATAAGATTTTTTCACTTGATAAATGACTTTGCAATGAGATTCCTTTAAAAAATTTACAGGAATTTTAAACACACACACACACACACACAATAAGTTCATGCACAGTATAGCAGATTGCTAAACATTTGGGCAGATTTTACATGCAAATTTTAAGGCTCACTCTCTTTACAGCTTCTGGTCTTCCAGGATTTCTCCCCTAAGTTTCTGGCTACTCTGTCAGCCCAGAACTCCAAAGTCTGATATGTCAAGCCAATAATAAGTGGGAAGATTATGGAATGACCTCAGACAATAACCCATCAACTCACGAATTTTATGAAACAGTTCTAATAGGCTCCCCTCCAGTTTCTGTTGGCTTCTGATCACTCTCCAGTGCCTTTAATGAAAAATTTAATGTTTTGTCCAGATCTTATAGTTGTTAAATAATTCTAAGGTACTGCATCATTACTAGAACTCTATGTTATTATTACATACAGTTTTCCATTCTGAAAATGCCTTCGTTAGGTAATTTGTACTAATATCAAGTATAATTTACCTTTTCCTTTCAGTAAGTTTTATTCAGATATAATTCAAATACCTTAAAATTCACTCCTTTAAAGTGAAAATTCAGTGGGTTTTAGTACATTTGGAGTTGTGCAACCATGACCATCATCTAATTTTAGAACATTTTCATTGCCACAAAAAGAAACCACATACCCTTTATGATTCATCCTCCATACGTCTACTCCGCATCCCCTGGCAATCACTAATCTACCTTTTATATCTGGGGATTTGACTGCCTGGACATTTCATATAAATGGAATAATAATATGAGGCCTATTTTTGTTGGGGGCTCTTAGAATTATGTTTTTGAGATTCATCCATGTTGTAGCATTTATCAGTACTTCACTTCTTTTTGACACTGAATAATACACCTGGTCCTTGAACAACATGGGTTTAAACTGCATGTGTCCACTTGTATGTGGATTTTTTTCTCAATAAGTATTCTGTCTGTATGCCTAGATTCACACCACTTTATATAAAGGACTTGAGCATCCTCAGATTTTGGTATCCACCAGGGGGTGTAGGTGTGGGAACGGCATCCTGGAATCAATTCTCTACAGATACAGAGGATGAATAAAGTTTCTGGGGAGTTAAAAGTTATACAGATTATTGACTGCATGGGGTGTCGGCACCCCTAACTCCCATGTTGTTCAAGAGTCAACTGTATTCCATTGTATAAATATACCACATTTTATTTATCCATTCATTCATCAACTGATGGACACTTGGGTTGTTTCCACTTTTTGGCTATTATGAATAATGCTACTATGAACATGTGTGTACATAATGTTTTCACATCTCTTGGATATATACCTAGGAATAAAATTTCTAGGTCACTGAGATAATCACGCTAAGTGAAATAAGCCAAAGTTGAAAACCACATGATATCACTTATATGTGAGATATAAACCTAAAAGCAACAAACAAACGGGACAAACAGAGACACATGGACAATAGACTAGTGGTTAACCAGAGGGGAGAGGGGAGGCAGAGGGGGTAAAGGGGGTCAAATACGTGGTGACAGAAAGAAATCTTAACTATGGGCGGTGAATATATATATATATATGCGCCTTACTGTTGAATTGTACACTTGAAACACTGGTTTTCTTTAACCAATGTCATCGTAAAAAAAAAAAAAAACCCAAAAAACTGCTGGGTCATATGGCAACTCTTATATTTGGAAGAACTGCCAAACCCTTTTCCAAAGTGGTTGCACTATTTCATAATCCTACCAGATGTATGAGGGTTCCAATTTCTACATATCCTCCTCAACGCTTGTTATTATGTTTGTTTTAGCCACCCTAGTGCGTATGAAGTGATATCTCATTGTGTTTTTGAGCTGCACTTCCCTAATGACCAATAATGTTGAGGATCTTTTCATGTACTTAATGGCCATTCGCATAATCTCTTTAGAAAACTGTTAAGTCCATGGTCCATTTTAAAACTGAATCTTGACATTTTACTATTGAGTTACAGGAGTTCCTCATATATTCTAGATACAAAACCCTTACCAGATATATGATTTGCAAATATTCTTCCCATCTGTGGGAAGCCTTTTTACTTTCTTGATGATCTCATTTGAAAATCAAAGTTTTTAATTTTATGTAGTCCAATTTAGAGATCTTCTTTTGTCACTTGTGCTTTTAATGTCATACTAAGAAAACACTGACTAATCTGAGGTAATGAAGCTCTACACCTATGTTTTCTTCTGAGTCTTTTATAGTTTTAGTTCTTACATTCAGGTCTTTGATCAACTTTTTGTATACAGTATGAGGTACATGCGGATATCGAGTTGGCCCAGCACCATTTATTGGAAAGACTGTTCTTTACCTGTTACATTGTTTTGGCACCTTAACTGAAAGTCAACTGACCTTCAGAAAAATCAATTGTAAATATGAGAATTTATTTCTGGATTTTCAAGTCTATTCCATTGGTCTATATGTCTATTCTTATGCCTGTACTGCACAGTCTGATTATTCTTAAGTTTGTAGTAAGTTTTAAAATCGCTAAGTACGAGTTCTTCGACTTTGTTGTTCTTTTTCAAGATTGTTTTGGTTATCTGGGGATCCCTTGCAAGTCTCTATCAATTTTAAAATCATTAGCAATATCTGTAAAAAAAGAAAAAGAGAAAAAAAAGAAGGGAAAAAAAAAGCAAGCCCCACTAGATTAAATGCCCCTTGAAGGCAGAGATCATAACCATGGTCTATAGTCTGTAATTTTTCCCTCTGTATTCCAGAGCTGGATTACTTTAGCTCCAAGTCTCTCAAATAACCCACTTTCCCAAAGTTTCAAAAGCTCAAAAGGGTACACAAAAATGTTTGTGTTAACCCCACATTCACAAAATTTAGAATGCAATGACAAATGTCCAGCCATTATAGAACTCTAACATCCAATCCTTTATTCCAAGCAAAAACACATCCACAGAACTCAAAGCATAACTAAAAACCATACTATTGCTACAGTGCTAAGAGCCATAGTCCGACAGTAACTTCAAATTCTGCAAGGGGAGTGAGGAAGTGTTTTAAATTATTGTCACTCCTACTGAAGGATTTAAGTCAATAAGAACTTAATCTCATATAGAAGTAAATTTGCATTTTATTATTAAATAGTATGACAGTCTTAACTGGAAATTACCAGTTTATAAACTTTCTCCCTAAAACCTGTAAATATATCTGAATACTGAAATTATCTTATTTAGAATCATGATTTATATTTTCATCTTCTCTTCCCCTTTAAAATATATTTAACTTTTAAAGAAAAGTAGAATTATAATATGTGAATAGATAATTAATCATAATCTATTCCAGTTTACCTGCCTTACTGCAGCCCATCCTGACCTCTATCTGTACTTCTCCAAGTCCTTTCCACCTGAAGCCTCTTCAAAATCTAACCCACAACATATCTATCTCTTCACCTCCCTAACACCCACCTCCTCACTTAGCCTAGGCTCAATCACTTCTTTTCTAGCCAGTTCCTTAAGTCTCTTTTGCTCAGGTTTTTTCAATTTAGCCTATAACCAGTAGTTAACCTCACACTTCTAATAAGAAACAACAAAAAGCCTTCTTAACCCACTTCCTCCTCAAGCTAAACTGTGGTCCTTTCTTCCTATGACTACCAACTTATAAACTGAGTTTCCACAGACTGGTTCTACCACCTAAACTCCAACTCATCCCTTGCCCCATCATAATCTAGCTTCCAGCTTCCACCACTCTCTGGGCTTTCTACTTCTCCCTGGACCCCAAGCGCCAAATATAATGAACAGCTTATTTCAGGTCCTGATCATACCTCTACTCTCTGCAGCATCTGATATTGCAACTACTGCCCCTCCTTCAGGAAACTCTCCTGCCCTAAATTCTGATACGCCACTTTGCTGTAAGCTTCCTAATGGCTCATTCCCTAAAACGATATGGTTCCTCCAGTTCTTTCCTCCCCAGTCCTCTTTTCTTCTTATTCTTGTATTATCATCTTAAACACTCTAATCATTGCTTGAACTATTTTCCAAATCTTCATTCACTACGTAAGCAAACTACGGACTGTGAGCCAAATCCAGCCTACAAGCCAAATCTAGCCCTCCACCTGATTTTGTAAATAAGGCTTTATTGGAACAGTCATAACCATTTGTTTGCATATTGTCTATGGCTGCTTTCATGCTCACAGCAGGTGAGTAGTTGTGACATAAACAGTATGGCCCACAAAGCCTAAAATATTTAGGCTTTTAAAAATATGGCCCTTTCCAGAAAAAGTCTTCTAGCCTCTGTTTTAGAAAGTAAAATATGCCAAAAAATGGTCCTAATAACTTTTTCTGCCTTTGGACCCTAACACCAATACTATTAGCCAGACCATCCATTTCTGAGACACTCACCCACCCGCTGCCAAGTATTGTCTAACTGTTGTTCTCAAGCTCTTCTCACCCTCGCCAATCCATCTCCTATGGTGCAACCGAAGCCATAGTTCTAAATGCATAAAACTCACTTCCCCATTTAAAATTTCCCCCACAGAAGTTTTTTTACAATCTGGCCCCTGCCAATCCCATCCAATTTTCCAATCACTCCACCTATAAGAGATACTGAATTAGTTCCCTAAACAGATTATGCTGTTTCCTACTTCCAGGCCCACCCAAGAATTACTTCCAAAGAAATACTTAGACATTTTTCTAGCTTCAGCCTAAGCACAACCATTTCCACGAAGCATTCCCTGACTGACCCACGCTGGGTCTTTCCTGACGTACTCTCTACATACTTTCATTATAGTATTTGTTTTCACATCATTTCTGTACTACAAATCTTTAAGCAGGGACCCTGGATACAGAGTAGGAGAATGGTTTTTAAGGGTACTGGGTTTTAAGGTAGGAAATCTGAGACTAAATGCCAGTTCTGCCTCTTCCTAGTTGTATGTTCTTAATAAGCAAATTACTTAACTCATTTTCTTCATCTGTATAATGGCAATTTTGTGAGGATTATTTAAGACTATTCTTATAAGCAGAGTGCCTTGTACATTGTAAATGCTCAACAATTAATCGGTTAACAATATTTTCACTGTTTTACCCTCACACTTAGTTCAGAATTCAAATAACTGCTGAGTGCAAGGTAGTTCTGCGCACATTATTTTCAAATGCACCCTGGATCTATCCATCTGAACAACATCAGGTTCCCGAAATTCATTATCTTTACTCTCAAACTGTTTCAATTAGAGTGACCAACTTGTTAAGATTTGCCCAGGACTTTCCTTGTTTGAACACTGAAAGTCCTATGTCCTGAGAACTCCTTCAGTCCTGGGCAAACCAGAACAAGTCAATCACCTTAAAGTCATGTTGCAAACAATAAAAACAGACTTGAATTAATTTAATAAACAAAGAGGGGAGGAGGGCAGGAGAATTTATTGGAAGACTATAGAGCAATTCCATAGAACCAAAGGAAAAGCTGAAGAATCAGATATATGAAAAACTCAGGATGAAAGCAAGCAACTCCACAAACCTAGGTGTCAGGGATTAATGGAAGACTTCTTCACGGTACTTCTGCCAGAATGAATCACTTAAGTCCCAGTATCAGCTCACTCAAGATTAAAATGGCAGGGACAACATTTGATTGGCCTAATTTGTATTATCCACAAAGGGTAAGGCACCTTAATTAACCAGAGGCAGGAGCACTAAGATTAAAAACCCCACCAAGAGATACACAATGGCAGAACAGCTTCCAAAGGCCAAGTCAGAATGCTGTTTCCAAAAAGAAAGAAGAATGGATGTAATGTCACCATATCAACTGTTGCTTGAACATGCCATGCCTTCAAAACTCCATGACATATTCAGTTATTCATATTTTCTTTTTGTTTTGGCAAACTCCTACTCATCCTTCAAGACCTAGCTCAAGTGTGATCTGTGTAACCTTACTCAATTTCCCCAGGTACAGTCACTCTCTTTCTCTAAGTTCTCATAGTACTTTGCAAATTATGAACCTGCATCATAGGATTTATGCTATATCCTAAGTATATGCTTCAGTATCAGTCTCTCCCACTAAAATGAACTTCCCTAGAAAGAGGACAATGTTATTCTTATTCATAATTGTTGGCATTAACAGTGCCTGCCTGGCACATAGCAAATGCTAAAGAAGTGTTTAGTAAATCTGTTATTCAAGTTACTAGAATATCTGAAGCATCATATTAAAAGGGAAGAGGGGAATTACTACAGGTAAACATGCTGACAATATCAAAGAGAAAGCTGACAGACTAAAAGCAAGGGAAGGACAGGCAAAAAAAAAAAAAAATTATGAAGAGCAAAAACTCCACAAGCATAGAAATTAAGGATGAAATTCTGAGAACGCTAAGACCCTGAAGCCATCATGTAAAAGCAAAAACCGGTATCCATATGCATAATGGTGATTCTCTTCTTAAGTAGGAAAGTAAGTTATTTTCTAAATTATATTCTATTTAAGAAGGCAGAGAAATGTATAGGACATTTTCAGAAACACTGGCATTTCAAAATAAAAGAAAATTCGGTATGTAAACAAATAAATTTATAACCCAGAATACTCAACCATTCGAAATGACTAATTCCAAGTAAATATAGTCATGATTTATTTTACCATATCTTAACTGCTAATGTTGGTATCCTAGGCTGTGACAAATTTGTTCTTAATAGCAAAACTGCCACAAAGTATAGCTACTTTCTCCTTATATTTTTAATACTGCTTTACCTTCAAAGTAAAAGAATGGAGACTTAGAAATGAGAATATTAGTTAAATCTTATACTAAGAAAACAAAAAGTCAACTTAGGAATGGTATCGGTCATGGAAAGAGAATGCCATTGCCTTTGAAGTTACATTTTCTAGATACATTTCCCAACTCCTTTACTAGGTACCAAGAAATCAAGTTACCTTTTTTTTCCCACTTTAAATGTTACCTATATCATATCTCACCAAACACAGTAACTCTGACATCGTGACATTAAACTCTTCTTTATCATCTGAACCCTCTGATCAATCTTAGCATTACTACTGAGATGTATTCTGAAGTACACAGCATCACCAATGGAAGTTTTTTAAAAATGAAAAAATGCTTAAACTGAAGATAATCAAGTCTTTGAAACTAATCTTCAGTTTGTAGAAAATCTGGAGGGTAGTAAGAAATAGGAGGAATAAGTTAAGACACACCACAAAGAAACAGACAAATCTAGTAATTAGGACATTCTATTAGGTCAAAGCATATGAGATAGCTGATACTTCAACCTCAAAAATGGTGATTCCATGTGGTTCAACTTAACCTAAGAAAACTGACCTCATTTATTACACAAATTAATGGCATTTAAAAAATGATGACACAGCCAAAAGGTAGAAGTGACCCAAGTATCCATCAATGGGTAAACAAAATGTGGTACGTATATACAAGGGAATATTGTTCAGCCATAAAAAGGAAATTTTGACACATGATACAATATGGACGAGCCTTGAAGACTTTATGGTAAGTGAAAAAAGCCAGTCACAAAAGGACAAATATAATATGATTATACTTATATGAGGTTCCTAGAGTAATTAAATTCATAAAGACAGAAAGTGGAAGGGAAGTTTCTAGGGGCTGGGGAGAAGGAAAATACAGTTATTGTTTTAACAGAGACAGAGTTTCCATCTGGGGAAGATGAAAAAGTTCTGGAGATAGTGATGATGATTACACAGCAATGTGAATGTACTTAATGCCAAAGAACTGTACACTTAAAATGGTAAATTTTATGTTAGATATTTTACCACAATAAAAAACAAATGGTGGGAGGAGCCTGCTCTAGATTAAAGGAGACTTAAGAAACCTAACCAAATGTGACCCAATCTTGTGTAATCATGCTTCTAAAAACCAAATGTAAAAAAAAAAAAAAAAAATTTAAGAAATGAAGGAAATTTAAATGTGGACTGGATTAAATGTTATTAGGAAAAAACTGTGTCAGGGTGATATGGTATTTATGCAAGAACACATTCTTATTTTTCAGAAAAGTAGACTGAAGTCTTCAGGAGTAAAATGCCATGTATTATATATGTAAACAAAAGATGATGCAAATACAGCAAATCATTACTTATTAAATCTAAGTGATATGCATATGGGATTAATATACCATTATCTCTAGTTTTTCTATTATTAGATCATTTTTATAATAAAAAATAATTTTTTTTAAATTACTTCACTATGCATGTGTCTTAATCTCCCAGTGTTTTACCTATCATAATAAAAAGTTTGGACTTGATTTGGGAAACAGTAGGAAAAGGCACTAAAACATTAAAAGTGTCATTTAAAAATACACATTAGAAAAACTATTGTGCTGGTGGTACATAGTATGGATGTATTCAGCCACTGTAATAAGTAGCAATGGAGATATATAGTTTTTGTCCTCAAAAAGCTCACAAACTAGTAGGAGAAAGATGAAAACACAATTAAAATATAACTACAATGAGAAAAATATATTCACAGAGTTCTTCCAGGAACAAAGAAGGGTACCTAACTCAACCCGAGAATTCAGCAAGATTTCTCAGAAGAGCTAACTGCAGAGTTGAGTATTTAAGAGGGGTAGGAAATTAGCCAGGCAACAAGCAGCAGGAAGGCTATTCCAGTCAGCAAGATAGCCCTGAAAATAGAAATTGCATTGGCAAGCAGAGGAGGGCGGGATTCCAGATTATGTATAAGCATATAAGAAGTTCAGTGTTGCTAGAGATTAAAGGGGGGTGGGGAAGGTTGACCCTGGAGAAATAACCAGGTATCAGGCTCACTGAAAAATCTCAAAAATTGGAGTTAGAACACCATTTTGGAAGCAACTTTTAAACTGCCAAGTAATAAGAAAAAAGGTCAAAAGCAGGCTGGAGGCAGTGGAATAGAGACGCAGGGCCAAAATTCAGAGACAGCACAGAGATTTAAGCTACATGACTGGCATCTGACTGAATGTGGAAGATGAAGAAGGAGTCCAAGAAGCCTCTCAAGTTTCAAATGCAGGTCACAGCGAAAATGATGATGCCATAAACAGAAAAAAAGAAAAAACAAAGGCAGAGCACAGCTTTAAACACTTTGAGCTTAACAAACTGGTGTGATGCTCATGTGATTAATTTCCAGTAAACAACTGAAACAGATTTAAATCTCTCCCATCCCCCCAATGAAATGACAGTTAAAGCTAAGGGAGTTGCTGATGAGGGCAAGAAAAAGTCTATAGAGAGTCACAGACAGAATCCCAAGACATATCCACACTCAGTGGATAGGAAAAAGTTGGCAAAGCCAACTACAAAAGAGTAATCAATGAACTAGCAGGACCAGGAAAGATTAGTTAATAAATTCAAGAAAAGATAATTATTGTGTATCTGCTATATGACATATAGATTCCTCAAAAATTTCATGTTCTGCAAAACTGGGAGAGGAAAATACAGCAAGACAGTTGAGATAATAAGCACCATTAAGACAGAACATGTGGTTAAACGGAGCCAAGATGCAGAATATGGGTGAATGGGCAATGTGCATACTGCTGGATTCACTGTGTTAAACTGTCTTTCGGTACTTTAACTGTGTTTGCGTTCAATTGCTGTTGCTTGGGAGTGCTAAACAGTTAATATGCTGGTAAGAATTAAATATGAACCAACATGAATTATGGATTAACTAACATTATTCCTCTTTACCATTCAAGTATGAATTAGTTCATGTTACAGAAATACATTATAGCAAAACAGACTGTCAAAGAACTGAGCGACAGTTGTCAATGCGTGTCAACACCAAAAAAATTAATATCTTAAGAATAATTTTGTACATTTCACTCCTAAATGTAGAGTGTTGTCAAGTATATCATCTAGTCTCTCTTCTCAAAGAGTATTTATTAAACTTTATGTACTGGTCACTAAATGACCAGTCAGAGCCCAAGATCCCTACCCTCAGTGTTTGACAGAGCCCACATACTTTAACAGTTATACACATATAGAATTTGTTGTACATTACAGCAATTTGTCCCAAGAGGAAATTTTACTTAGGAAAGGATTCCAGAGAAGGAAAAGAGAAGGAACTGATAGTACTAAGTATGTTATTAGTCAGCAAGGCCCAATGGAGAACTCCTGAAGAGTATTTTTGAACTAGAATGACATGACACAGCAGAATTATAATCTTGTTATTCCAGAGATATAAGAAGGAGTTTGAACTGAGTTTGCCAGAGTGAGCCTCACGAAACAGATAGCAAAAGAAGGTATATAGGAGGATAGCACATCCAGAGGCATAGAGAGGAATTTGTACTGGTTACTTTACCAATCTCAAATCCTTTATCATCGCTGGCCAAAGGAGATATAAAGAAAAATGACAGGTGAGGCAGAAAAAGTAGGGCCTTTTGTGTAATTGTGTGTGACATGCTAAAGACTTTTAATTTCATCCCGAAGGCAATGGGAATGATCTTACCAGGAAATGTTATACAAAAAGACATCTGAACGATCAAGCCACAATATACACTGAGGAAGGCAGATACCAGAGGTCGGAGACCCAGGTGCAACACCACACTTACACAGGGGAAAATGACGGGGGCCCAAACTAGGGTAGTGGTGGTAAGACCGTTAACAAAGGTAAAGACAGGAGGGCTCTTCCCTTCCTTTGCTTTTCTGCATTAGCTCTCCCGACAGCTAATGCAGAAAAGCAAAGGAAGGGAAGAGAACGGAGTCAAGGATAAAGTTTTAAGTTTAAACAATTAGATAGTACCACTTACCAATAGATGTTCCAGAAAGAGAGAAGCAAGTTTGGTAGGGCTAGCTGAATTTGCAAAGACTAAACATAAAGTTCAAGCATTAAACCCAAGAATATAGGTGACTATTTTTCATTGAAACCAATCAACTGGCTCCTTACTAATAAGAAAGTCTGCAAGAATCAAAAGGGAAAAAAAGGCAATAAATTGAATGCTAAATAGGATGCCAAAAATTTTTATTAGCAAGATTTTAAAATACCAAAATAGGAATTTCTGTGATACAGTCAAGATTTCTTAAACAGTTTCCCCATTAATTAATTTTCAGGTATGCTTCATCCAGGTCAAGTCATAGGCTCTACTCGGTAGAGACAGTACAGCACACTAAGCAAGAGTTCTGGTTTCAGTGTCATGCTCCTTCACTATAAGTCTAGGTTCTGCCACTCGCTCCCCTGATTTAGTTACTTAAGAATTGCAGGCCTCAAGTTTCCTTGGCAGTTAATGTGTATAATAATAGTACGTACTTCATAGGATTGTTGTGAAGACTAAATAAATAACACATATAAAAAGCACTTGGTACAGGTATATTGTAAACACTCAATAAATATTAAGATTTTTTAAAATAATTATTATTAGTTATCGTCACTGATAATAGCAGATACGCAATAATTATTATTATTGTCCTTGAGATAGATGGGTGCAAGAAAAAGAAAAGCTGACTTGGATGGCAGTTACTTGAATGTTTGAGTTAAAAGTATTTATTAAACAGAACATTTCTTTTTTTATTATTTTAGCATTTTATTATTAGTTTCAAGTGTATAGTATATTGGTTAGACATTTACATAGTTTATGAAATGATCCCCCGATTACTCTATCACCCCTCTACACCTAGCCATTACATTACTGCTTACTACATACCCTATGGCATGCTCCCTATCCTTGTGACCATTTCCCAACTATTAATTTGTACTTCTTTAACCCTTCACCCTTTTCTCCCACTCCCCACTCCCGACCCCACTCCCCTCTGGCAGTTACCAGACTGTTCTCTGTATTTGTGAGTCTGTTTTCGATTAGTTTGCGCTTTTTGTTTAAATGGAACATTTGTGTTTTGTGTACTTTTCTATAAATATATTTGAAAAGTTTTAAATATTTTTTAAAAAGGAAAAAAACCTAAGAACCAATGCCTTACATGAAAAAGTCTGGTATTAAAACACACATTCCGGACCAAATAAAAGAAATTATTTTCACTAAGTGTTTCCTAGTTTTAGCTACAAAATCCATTTCCTAGACCTAAGCTCCAAACTGCTATCAGTGATAATCACTCCCTCCCCTACCTCTGTCTGTAAACCTCAGGATAACCTTTATCTTCTTTGTCTTCTGTGAGCTTTACACAGAAGGAGAAGAGAAAGGAAGAAGGGGGGTGCCGGGGGATAAGGTACAAATCTTCATTCCGTTAATGACCATGACCATCCTCAGTCTCAATTTTTTGGAATATTCCTCACTGCATACAGGATAACAGCACTATACCTCCAGAATTAATTCTAGATATTACTGCCAGTCACCTTTTCCCATTGCTCTAATCATATTATATTATACCTTCTAACTCTACTCTGAAATAAATTCCTTCAGATCCCAAGAAGTTTACAAGCAACTCTTTGCCACAGTCATGTTGTCAGACTAACCACCACAGGCCATCTGGAAGTCTCATCTCTTCACTTCCTAATCTAATCTTTTTTTAAAAAAACCTGGATCTTTTTTGCTAATTTCTCCTGTGCCTTGCTCAAATTTAGTACAAACTTCCTATAAAAGTCACCAGCTTCTCTTCTATGAATCCATTCCCGACTGAATGACTCTGAAATTTCTTTCTCAACTCTCTCCCCACTCACAATTCCCTGGCATAACTCTATACCTTTATTTTCTTTAGAAAATGTGTATTTTATTCTTGCACATAGCAACTTATCTGTGTATCACATGGTTGTACAATATATAACGTTTCACCTTTTGTCTATCCCATATGTTAAAAGGTAGGAAGGATAGTAATCAAAGTGCACCTCACCATTTTGAAACAGCCTAATAATCACTAGTTACAGAGCTACATTGTATAAGTTTCTACTGTAATACAGTTTCTAATGGATAAGACTAAATTAGATATGGTGTCTAGTCTTAGTTATACCTAAATCCACAATAAAGTCACTTTATCATATATGACCCCACTGCACCCTTGAGTCACATCTCTAGCACTCCCTTCTCTCTCAGCAGTCCTTCTACATTCTCTCAGGACTCTTCAATGACTGCTCCCTCAAGTCTGGGATGCCTCTTTCTTGCCCTCTCCCCTTTTCTGGCAAACCTTACGTCCTTCAGGATCTACTCATTCCCATTCATCCACTAGGAATTAACCAGAAGATCTTCCTTGACTGTTCAGCTCCAAGTCAGACTATTCTTATGCATTCTCAGAATACACTTGCTGAGTTATTGCTTTGTAATTATCGGTTTAGTTCTATCACTTCTACTGAACTGTAAACTCCTTGAAGTACAGACTAAATTTTATTCCCTTTTGTATCTTCAAGACCTGACATTGCCAGACACCCAATAAACACTTAGTGAATGAATGTTCATACCCACAAGCATGCTTGAGTTTCCTCATCTAAAGTACTTTCCTCTTGTAAAGTGGAGATATCGCTATACCTAGCTCATGAAGTTGTTATAAGGATTAAATGAGGTATCATGAAGCTCTTAGTATAATGTCTACCACATAGAACTACCATTGAATGCCTGTTATTTCATGCCTTAGTTACCCTAATGTATGCTGGCAAGTGTAACCAATATTTTCAGGCTGAAAGACTTAGCAATCATGCATCCAGAAGTCACTGGTTACATTCTGGTCATCAGCAAATATTATGTACCTACTATGTGCAGGAGTCTTTACTAGGTATTGCTGAGCTCCCAGAACACAATAGAGACAAATGATAAGATGAAAACTTGTACTAATATCCAAGAAAAGAAAGAATGTTATTAGTTTTGTACAAATAATATGGGTATTTTTCAGACTACATAAGTTTTGCTTTAAAACAGGGGTAAGCTTCAAAAACAATTACTGATATAATAAGTTCAAAATTAACTCCTACTATCTACTGGACCAATAACAGGAGGCAGTTTCAAAATTTCTAGTTGCTACTCCGAAATTTCACTTTTGCTTAAAAGTATTTCTCACAAAAGAAATTTAACCATGGCCAGGACACAGAGAAAGAGAGATGACTTCTGTCTCATTCGAATGGGAATTCCACAGTATTTCCTTAGTTGTTTTTCCAATTAGTATGTAATTCTGTAAGTATGAAAAATGGCCTGGGTTTTTAGTTTTTCTACAAAACAGAATGCTGAATGGTAAAAATTTTCCCCCAACACCTTCTCTCTTTAACATAGGATAAAACGCACATTTCTTATTCACACTGGCCCCTCAACAAGAATTGCAAAACTGCAAATCATGACACCTAGTATTAGAAGAGGAGGCTGTGGGGTTAAAACCACTTTCCCCTTAACAAATCTGGAGGTCAGAGTCTCAGTGAAGTTTGTGCATTATACTACATTGCTTTTAGTAGCCGCAGAGAGACATCTAGCGCTGCCTCAATAAGCCGAGTTTGCAAATAGTACCTGCTAATGTCACCTTAATGAGACAATGGCAACATGCTGTGTAGCAACGAACTGAGTGACCACATTAATGTTTACAGTTTTGCAACCACATGGAAATTCTACCATCTTGAAGCAATTGGTATATACAAGGCCGTATCCGATTTATTTCAGTAAAACATGTCAAAGAAAGCATCCTATGCACACCCTCACTACAAGTGAGAAATGCTAAGAAAACAGGTCCTGGAAGCGGAGGTCGAACAACGTCTCTTTCAAAGCCTCAACACAATAGATGGTGAACTATTGTCCACCTTCAGCTTGCTCCAAATGCCAGCAGTAACAGGAGTACGGCTGGAAGAGAGCACGACTGGTCAAAAGGACAGCACTGGAATATAGGAAAATGGTCCAGGCGAACCCTCCCCTCCCCCACACATCACCCTCAAACAAGTCAGTTACCCGGCTGGTCCCCACCCCCCTCTGCGGGCCGCCACCGCCCGCCTGGGCCCGGCTAGCAGAAGGTAGGCGCGGGGACCGGCAGAGCCGAGGCTCCATGTG
>NW_006434120.1:3371142-3384727 GCF_000325575.1 Pteropus alecto | reverse complement strand
CGCCCGGGTTGACCGGGGTCACGTGCCCGGGGCGGCTCCGGGCCTAGACGCTCGCCCGGCTGGATGTGCTGGGTGTTTTGGGGATGACCCCTCCCCCGAGTAAGGCCCCCCCACAACCTCTCGGTGCTGCAAGTCATGTGCCACCAATAGAGCCAGACTTAGCGGCTTTTCCTTCCCCCAGCCCCAACCTCAGACGCCGAGCTGCGGGCGCAAACTACAGTTCCCAGCATGCCAGGCTCCGGCGGGGTAATTCTAGCCTCGACAGAACGATTAGAAGGCCGGGAACCCTAAGCGCGCGGCTCTCTGCGTCCCGCGCTCCGAGAGCCTGGGCTCGAAGCTCCGCCCCCAAGACCGCCTCTGGGCGGGGGAGTGGGAGGAGCTTCCCTGGAGACGGTATCTCGCGCCCTATTGGGATTGTGGGGCGGGGCTTCTTTGGAGCCTCCCGAAATAGCATCCACCCTCAATGGCTGTTCCCTTGTTCTGCTTTGGTTTTATAAATAACGTTTCCACCTGACATGTACATTTGTATGTATGTGATATATGTGTTCATGTGTGTGTTACCTGGCTTACCGCACGAGAATTAATCTCAACGAGAGCGGAGACGTTGGCTACTTTGTTGCTGAATCCTTCGCGTAAAAACAGTGCTTGGCACGTCGTGAATACTCAATAAATACTTGGACAGATTAGTGCTTTAGTTTCTCTACTTTCTCTTGCAGCCTCTCTTTTTCTTCATCATCCTTCCAAGCCCGGTTCTGCAACTTTCACTCCGGCAGTTCCTGCATTTCAGTGCCCCCAACACCTTTTGTTTGGCCACGACACATAATCTTCTCAGCCTTAAGGAAGCAGTCAAGCCCTGGTCCGCAGACTCTTCATCCGAGCATCTCCCTTTAGGGTCATGGGAGGAATGATCAAGGGAAATTTGGATCCAAAACACTAATAGAGAGTTTCTGGAGCAGGTCCTCAGATTATATATGAAATAATTCAGTTTGGAGTCTATGGCAGATATAAGCAGGTGTGTGATGTTATAGAACAGTTCAAATGACAGAGATCATTCAAAGATTGGTAGAAATATAACCATAAAGAGATTAAAGAAGACATTTTTTCAAAGCAAATGGGCCTTAAAGAGCCAGAAGTTCAGGGGTCATGAATTCAGAGGACTTTGGTGGCCAGGCTATCTGGGGTATTTGTTTTGTGAGTGGTGAGGCATGGCCTGTTGATAGACACAGTCTCATCTAAAGATTTCAGACCACTGTTGCCATATCAGGATGGGCCAGTCTTGCCAAAGGTCCAATTTTTCAAAGAAAACCAAAAGCTGGCTTCTTTTTTCATTTTTAATGTCAATTCACATTTTTTAAATGCACTTCAGTGAATCAGTCACTTAAGAATTCCAGTCCCTTACTATGAAATATCTGATCCTAATCCAACCAATCATTCCCGACTGAATGACTCACACACGCACGCGCGCGCGCACCCACACACACACCCACACACACACACACACACACACTTATAGCCCTAAAGTTTAGAATGAATAGATTACTTCAACTCTGGTTCTTAAGGTAATAGAAATTATGTGTTTATTGCTTTCACTGATTGGAAGAAAAACTTTCAAACTGTTGCTCAATTTCTATTGTAATTTATCAAGGCATTCTCTTTTCAGGTTACTTTAACTCCTTCTACCACTTCTCTTCGTCCCACTTGTCATCAAATTCGTAAGTCTTTCATCATTTTAGAGTTTTAGACCTACTTAGTGAGCACTTACCACATGTCAATCATTGAACTAACACCAGGATATATTTGTAAACAAGACAGCCTGGTTCCTGCTCCACACTGCTTTGTGTCTATCAGAGTAAACAGACAATAAAACAAATTCTCACCCAAAAGTGTGGTGGGTGTCAGGAAAAGGGAAGAAAGCTCAAGGCTCACAGCAGGGAGATCTTTTTAACCGGCTGATTTCTAAGACTCCTCACGTATGAGGGCAAAGATTGTAGATGGAGGTCGACATGTCACATATCTAAGTATTTAGAAGTTATAAATCAACCTTACAAACAAATAAAATATAGTCTAATCTTCGACATTGACAAATACAATTTCTTTACAACTTGGATGTCTGGGTTTGAATTTAAACTTCCTGACTTCTCAGACTTTTGCTTCAGAATGTGGTGGTGCAAAGACATTTGGAAGCCAGCCCCCAGCCTGCTTTTTCTCTCCTCTTCCATCTCCTGGCTCCATCCCACACTGGAATAGACCTGAACATATGTGTATACCCCTACCCACAAGGTTCAAGTCCAGCCTCTCACCACCATAGCTCTATTATATCCCTCTCATTGTCTCGAGATGCCCTTTGGCCATCGCTCAAGCCTGGAGTGTGCAAAATGGTGGCATCATGTGCCCCCAGGAAGATGGACCCAAGAAAGAGGCCTGGGAAGACCCTGAAAGCCGGCCTGGCCATTTGAGCAGGGAATCCCAGGGCCTTGGTACCCAGAGCTGAGTTTAGAGGCACAGGTTCCAGTGAACATGACCTCATGGCCCCATGGACTCTCCACAGGAAGGGTACAGCAGAAGAGAGCCAGAGCGAGGTCCTCTATGGTCCAGATCAGTGCCTCCTCTTGCCCAGGCCTAACGCAGTCATTTTTACTCTTTGTCATTATCCTGGTGACTTCAACACCTGGTACCCTGGCCTCAGAGTCTCTCCATATTCTTAACTCCAGCAGATTTTTACCACTTGTAACCTCTACCAGGCTTTGGAGTCTTTAATCTCTGGGGGATGACTACCTCCAGTGACACACGTTTGGTGCTTCTCATTGTTAGTAACCTCCTCCTCTTTTCCCTCACCCTAGTCTTTGCCTTTGCCCTTAAACTTCTCCCAACAATGATTCTGAATGGGGTTTTCTTTTCCAAATATATTCTGAGTGTCCATCACATACCAAGTGTTATATTCATTAGACACTTCTATTAAGGGACAGGGGAGTGGGGAGCAGAGCAGAAACAGGAAGAAAGAGCCCTCTGAGTGGTTAGTCAAACTTTTCTTCTTCCTCCGACTCACTGCTCACCTTCCCTGTGGACAGTCAGGTGGCAGTATGCAGAAGGCAACATAGAACCAATGGATCCCAAAAGGAGCTCGTGATTTTCCTCCTAAGTCAGCTCCTTCTGCAAATTCACCAACTTTGTTAATGGCCTAACCATTCTTGCAAGGACTACACTCAAAGCTAAAAGCCATTTCTACTCCCTGCCTCTTAATTCCCTTACCTAGTCACCATGTTAATTCAATATTCAATGCTCCTTGAATTTGGCTCTTCTTCCCATGCCATGCACAAGTCTAGTTAATGCCCCTTAACTGATTCCCTGGCCTTCTCCATCCTCTCCACACCAATCTGACTCACCTCTCCAGAGCTCCCTGATTTACCTCTTCTCCTCGTATTCAGCATATCATCATTGTCTGTCAAGTCATTTCTAAACTCCTCAGTTGGTGATTAAGACCACATGTGATCCAGCCACAGTGCAATACACTTTTCTTATTTCTGAATCCCCTACACATAGCTTATGCTTTAGCTAAGATGTTCTCTCATCTTTCTCAATTATGTCCTAACCTCTCCAGACTTCATATCTTTGCTGTTTGATTTACATTGAAAGCCCTGGCCCCATCTCTACCTGTCAAAATTGATTCCTCTTTAAGTACTCAGGCCAAGAGGTCGCCTTCTCCATGAAGCTTTTCCAGAATGGTACAGTGGAGGGGCCTTCAGAATCTGAACTCAGGGTTGACTTCCTACCAGAGCAAACCCAGGCAAGTCACTTACCTTCCCTGAATCGTCTTCTCATCTACAAATGAGAATTCTGAATTACTGGGTTTTTGTGAAAATCAAGTTCTAAAATGCATGTGAAAGTACTTTGAAATGGCTACATTAAGATCCATTGCATCTTTCTTCTGGATATCTTCTTCTTCTGAACCTCACAAGAACATATCTACTGTTTCGTATTGCTACAATTTGTATAGAGTCTGGTCTCTCTCACTCACCTTTAAATCCTTAAAGTGGCTTGTGCACATTTGTGTTCCCCAGCCTAGAATAATTGGATCCCATGTATGTTTTCTGAATAAGTTAATGAGTGAAGGAATGAACCCCTTTCTTCCCTCATGAACCCATTTTGGCTACTTCACTACTCTCTAAGTACCTGAAGCAAAAGGCAAGCACAGAAAATTGAAGAAAATGACATTCAAGTTCATCAACCCAACCATGTAGCAGTGCTCTTAAAAACTTTGATGGTAAAAAAAAAAAAAAATCTTAAATAATAGTGAGAGTTCTCATTTACTGAATACCTACTATGTTCCAAGCATTTACATTTATTATCTCTAATTCTCCTGAGAATGCTGCATTGTTGGAGTGATCATCTCCATCTCTCTATCTGGAGACTTTGGCTTGAAGGCCTGGGAGGTTCTGTGATGCCAGCAGGAGCAAGAGAAGCAACTAGAACAAAGAAAAACAAGTGGTTTCTGGTGTGGCGACGGTCTGAGACAACGGTGACGAAGACCTCCAGCTTTCATAAAGAACAAATACATTCTCTTAGGTTCTAGGAAAGTAAGGTCTCTTCTCCAAGTGATGTCCCCTCTCCAGGGGCATTAGCCATGGAAATAGCCATGCCCAGCAAAGCAACCACTTCATGATCAATGACAGTTAGTAGCAGTCGACGCAGCATTGTGGTAGGAAGGTGAAAAGTCATAGAGGAAGAACCTGATAAACTCTCAGAAACAAGTGGGGACTCCTAGAGGAAGGCTAGTGTCTGGCCATTGAGTACTCACATGTGATAATGTGGATAACACAATTAAAGTGACTTTATTTTGTAGTAATGGGCTGACAGGCCTAGGATACATTACACTTCCAATATCATTCTCAAATAATCATACTATAATAAAATAAACTTAATAGTAAAATTATAATGAGAATACATTAATTATAAAAAGCATAACTCAATAATTCAGAATATACTTGAGTACTTTGCTATATCTCAAGGTCGTGATCCTGGACCTTAATTATAATTTTACAATATTCTAGATATAGAACCAAATGGTATCCTAAAGATGAGCACTGTTAGAAGTTTAATGACTTGTTGGTTATTTAAATAATAAGCTGTTGTCTTTAAACAGGTTATTTTGCCTTTCTAAGCCAGAAGTTCCTCACCTGTGGAATGAGCAGGTTGGACTAGATGATCTCTATGTCTCCTTCCATAGACATAATTCTATGAATCTGTGAGCTCATTTATTCAGCCCAGCAGCATCCCTTCTCCTATCCCTATTTTACAAATGAGAAATCCAAAGATAGTAAATAATCATAATTGGCAGAAGGACCAATAGCTGAATTTTCTGACTTTTTCCACTTGTGTCCATTCCCTCATGGGTTGTCTGATTTTCCAGAGGGTCCCACTGTGTTCGACCCACCAAGTCTGCCCTCTCTCAAATACGTTAGGCCATCGAATCACCCCAAAACCAAAGTTTTGCTCTCTCAAAGTTATTCATCTCAGATAAGAAATACTTTATTCACATTAAGGTCTGAGTGACCTTATTAAATCATGTGATCTCCAGTGGATGGAGTGTCTGGTGTATCTAACCTATTATTAACACCTTTCAGCTCCTCCCAACACCAGAAATCAAAACACAGTGCTTTGGCATCCAGCTGCAGCCGATTCTCACTGAAAACTATTTTGATAAAACTAGACTAACTTGGAAATGACTCCTTTTAATGAAGACCAGATTTGGTATCTGTTTCTGTGTCATCTTCAATAAACATGAGCCTCCAGATGAAAGTATTTGTCTCTTACTCACCATTGTGTCTCTATGTCTAAGGTAGTACCTGTCACCTAGTGGGGCCTCAATATATGTTGGATAGATGTATAAACACATAAACTCAAATAGAGAAGAAACATTAAACTGACCAATTGAAGGGGAATCCATAAAATGTTTGGTGTAATAAAAGTGAGAAGCACATTTCTTCATGGTAAGAATGGGGATTATGGTTATAAAATAATATCATTATTAACAGTAATCAATAATTGTTGCTTGTGCAATGGTTATTGGCAGGAGTTATGCCAAACTCTTTGATTACTTCATTTAATTCTCACAGTATTATCAGATAGAAACTATTTTTATGCCTATGTTATAGACGACGACTGTGAAGCCAAAAAATGTTAAGTAACTCTTGCAATGGTCAGGAGAAGATAGGGCCCAGGCAATTTGATTCCAAGACCCCTGTTTGTAATCTGTTTTTCTGAGGGCAGGTGCACAGAGAAATGGGGCAGGAGTAGTGTAGAGCTGTAGAAGCTGGAGCCGGGGCATTTCTAGCTCTGCAGTTTACCCATATCCTGCAGGACCCTTGCCTCTGAGAGCCAAGCGCCCTGTTCTGGCCCACAACACATGGAGACACCCCCTTGATCTAGTATAAACAAGTGTTTCCACAGGATGGTGAAGCTATATTCAATTGTAAAAAAATAGCCTAGGTAGACTGGTTACCAAGAAAGGAAGAATTAAACAAGTGTGTAAAGCTAATCTCTACTGAAAAGAGATTTTATAGTCAAGTCAGCAGGGCTGGGAGACGACCTAGCCAGACAAACCACTAAATCCAGAGGTCAGACAAAAAAGGGATTAGCATCTCCAGTTCTATTAAGTAGGCATCTGTGTATCATTTGCATATCACTGTTTATAGTAGACACAGTCTGTTTATTAATATTGAGCATTAGAGACTCTGGTTTGTAAATATACAGCTCTAAAGGCATTTGTGGAAAACAAGATAACCAGAGACAGGAGACACATAAAATAGACATCAAAAAACCTCGGTTAATTAGTTTGATTGTAAACACACTCCTGTTTCCCTGCTCCTGGGGGAATTTGTGATTCCCTAACTGAAAATGCCTGGAGAACTAAACTGAGTCTTGCAGTAAGGATACAGTTCTGGGCACGTGTTTTTTTTCTCTTTTTTCAAATTGCTATGTCCCTTATAATCAACAATGCCAATATATTAATAATCTCTGAGTAAAATGCACCATAGAGGTTTTTCAAAAGAAATTTTTCATAACTAAACTTTATATCTTAACTCTGAAGTCTACTTTCCTTTAAATACCTCAATTTAAATGACTTTGGTTTGGACGAGATGGTTTTTTTCTCCAACTACTTCACCTTTGCTCTTTGATATCCCGATATTCTACACATGAGATCGCAGTGGCTTGAGTATTTATAGACTGCACAATGTGATGTCCTACAGCTGTATAGCCACTAGCTACATGTGGCTATTAAATTAAAAATTAAATTAAATTAAATTAAATTAAATTAAAAATTGATTCCCTCATTCACACCAGTCTTATGTCAAGTGCTCAATAGCCACTATATTGTGGCTACCATATTGGACCACAGGGATATAGAACATCTCAGAAAGTTCTCATGGACAGCACTGCCTTAGAAAGAACACAGGTTTAGTAATTCCCATCTTTTGCTAGACTTGTGACCACAGAAAGTTTCTTAAACTTTCAAAGCTTCAGTTATTTAAACTACAAAGTAGAGATACAATTACCTACACCTGTAGTCAGTACAATGCCCAACACATTTTAATTGCTTAATAAAACTATTATTATTAATGCTTAGAGATAAAAAATAATTCAAGCTTTTGAGACTCAAATTAGACAACAATATTTTCTTTATATGATGAATACTCAATTTATCTTGAGGCTACCCAAAAATATTAAACTAAATTAAAAATTAAAAACATCATAAGACATTTACATATTTTTGTTTCTTTATTTATGACATCTGTAAGAGAAAACAACGTGAATTGTCCTGGAGAAACCTTAGACTCAGTTAGCTGTTTAAACCTATAAATTGACCCAGGAGATTTCTGATTCCCAAACTATCTCTGAAATTTAATTCAGGAACATGTTCAGCAAATGTTTGTCTTTGTACAAGAAGTCTATTAGCTTTCTAGGTTTGACTTGCAGAACAATGAGGCAAAATTCACACTCCTCCAACCCCCACATTTGCTGAGCTTGGAGATAAAACCCCAGCACTTTTGAAAGTGCTTCAACTTATCTAAGCATCTCTCCTGCCCCATCCGCTCTCTCCCATTTCAGATCAATATGGAGCTGTGTGTAACAACATCCTAAACTGAGAGAGCTGTGGATCATGTGCCCGTAGAGCTTAATCCCTGCCACTCTCACAGAGGGACACATTACAGTTAGGAATGCCAGCAGCCAGAGCCAAGATAATTCCAGACTCACAGAACAATTGTTATATTAGCCACAACTACACAAAACAACCCAAGCAAAAATAACCAGGAGAAACTATGAGTAACCTACAACTTATCATGATATGAGTTGCTAACGTCACACCTACTTGGAAATTCCAGTTTTTCTAGGCTTCTCAAAAAAAAAAAAAAAACAAAGAAGCAAGATTATGCAATGAGTTGATAAATAAGATAGACAATACTTTACCCTTACTATTCAAAGCCAATTGCAAAGTATACAAATTAAAGAAATATTTAGTTTGTCTCCTCCTTAGACCTTTAGTTGAACTACTTAGGTTTTCTTTCATACCAAAGAAGTACAAATAAAAGGGAGTTATCTCCTTAGAAGACTACAGCCCAGTAACTGATGGCAATATGCCTGGGGCAGGTGAAAGTACATAGCAAAATGTGGAAGAATGTTTTCTGACCCACAATATGAGCAGATATAGTAACTCACTGCCAAGCAAAAAATCTGAACCAAGCCAACCCTTGCCATCTAAAATGATAATAATTCTGAAAAAAAAGTGGTCATTAGTAATCATTTGTTTACTGTAGAAATGAGAATAATAATAACTAACATTAATTGAGCATTTAACATGTTCTAAGCACTGTTTTTTGTGATTCACATGTATTATTAACAACAACTCTGGAAGGTAGGTAGATAATATAATCTCCCATCTTACAGATGAGTAAAATGAGGCACAGAGAGGTTAAATGAGTTGCCCAAGATCACACAGCCAAACAGTGTGTGAGCCAAGACCAAAGCAAAGGCAGTCTGAATTCTTCTTACACTCTTGCTTCTCATTGGCAGTTGGAACAGTGACGAACTTACACAAACACCAATTCCTTACTACACACAAACCTGTGACTATATACAAAGACTAATCACTTATAGCTATGGTTGTTTGTAGAAACTAATAAAAAGAAAAAAGACTAAGCATTTCATTAGATCCTGTTATTGTCACCAAACCCAATTCTCAGTTTTCCAAATCTTCAGTAGGAAGAGTTTCTCAGCTGGAAGTAATTTTGAAAACTCAGGAGTGAATTCTAGTGACTCTTTTAGCTCTAAATCAAACCACATCTGGAGGTGGAACAGTCCATGAATTTCTCTCTCTTTTTAGTCATATTAATAAATAAATTCCCCATTTAAAAATTCTGTTTGAGTTTCAGCAGAAAGTCCCATTACCGATATACTCTCTTCTCCAGCCATGGCTGTCTCTCCCCTGGCACAAGCACTATCTCAGGAATGGGCCTGTGACCTAAGCCAATTGATTCAGAGTGAATCTCAGAGCCCACGGAGGCATTGACAGAAACTAAGGCCTATTTCTATTGGCCTTGAACCTGGAAGGTTCTCAAGATAGAGATGTTCTCAAGATAGCAGATGTACCCAAGGCTGCTGGAATCTGCTGCATGGAGCTAGGGTAACAACCCAGTTAGGGGAAGGTGGAGAGAAAATAGATTTTGATAACATAATTTGAATCCTGAATCCTTTTTAGTGCCTTAAGCTGATACATTCCATTTTTTGCTTAAATGCCATCATTAGTGATTGAAGGAGTTCTAATATACCTCTTCACTATTTTTCAAATGCATCTCTCTTCTTTCTCTACCCTTGGTTCAAGCAGACAGCCCTTCTTTAGAGGATGCTTCAGTTATCTATCCTTGCCTTAAAATGTGGTGGCTTAAAACAACAATAATTTATTATTTCTCGAGTCTGTGTTTCAGGAATGGGTTATTGTCAGGATGTATTTGTCAGCTCTACCACAATAACAAATGACTCCCTAAGTCGGAGTGGCTTGTAAGAACCCATTGCTCCTCCTTCCGCCATTACATGTCTGCTATCACGTGGGTGAAGGCTCTGCTTCTGCTCCATGCATTTACATATTCTGGGACCAAGGCTGCAGGAGTAGCCTTTATTCGATACATGCCATTTCTGTGGCAGAATGGAAAAGAGCAAGAAAATAGGTGGAGACATACACAATGACCCTTAAGGTCTCAGTTAAAATATGGTGCCTATATTATGTCCTTTCATAACCCATCGATCAAAGCAAGTCCCTGACTCTGAGGACTCCCCATGGCTTTCAGGGCCAGTTAGTTTCACACCTAAGGCCCTTTGTGAAAGGTTAAGTAATATAAGGAGATACGCACATGCATACATACAAACGCAGAGAGAAGGGGATTTTATATGTATAGATGTATATACGCACACAGTACATACATGATCTTGAGGTAACTTGACTTCTTCGTGGAAGTTTGAGGGTCAGTCTCAACCTGAGATCTGGGACCAGTTCTTCTCTAATCAGGGAGAATTCAGGAAGCACCACTCCAAATATTTAAGTTAGGCTGTGTGGAGCCTGTTCTGATTGTAGGCCTTAATTCTGGTAACTGGAATCCAGATTATTGTTAATTGTAGTAAGAAACACATAACATAAAATTTATTATTTTAACAACTCGTGAGTGTAGAGTGTGGTGGTGTTAACTCTATGCACGTGGCTGGAGCTCCAGAACTCCGTCTTGCACAGCTGCAACTCTGGGCGCACTGGATAACTCCTCATTTCCCTTGCCCTCAAGCCCCTGGAGCTGAACTTTTACCCCATCTTTAGGGACTTCCCTGGCACCAGCTGCCCACCTGCCAGGGCTGCTGCCAAGTGATGCTTGCTCCTTGCTGTTTTCATACAGCCTTCAGCACTGAGCTTCTCTTCTCTCTCTCTTTTTGAAAACATTTTATTAATTAATTAATTAATTAATTTTTCTGTCTATCTATCTATTTATTTATTTATTTTACATTTTCTTTCTTTTCCCCCTCCCCTCTAGTAACCACTTGTCCATTCTCTATGTCCATGAGTCTTTCTTTGTTTGTCCTGTTCATTTGTTGCTTTTAAAATTATATCCCACATATAACTGATATCATGTGATTTTCAACCTTTTCTGTCTGGCTTATTTCGCTCAGTACACTTATTTCAAGGTCCATCCATGCCGTTACAAATGGCAGTATTTCATCACTTCTTATAGCTGAATAAAATTCCATTGTATGTATGTACCACAACTTCTTTAGCCAATCATCTATCGTAGGACATTTTGGTTGTTTCCATGTCCTGACCACTGTAAATAATGCTGCTATGAACATCAGTGTGCAAATATCTTTTCAGATATGGGTTTTCAAGTCTTTGGGATAAATATTCAGTAGAGGGATTGCTGGATCATATGGTAGATCAATTCTTAGTTTTTTGAGGAACCACCATGCTGTTTACCCTCTCCAACATTTGTTATTACTTGTCCTGTTGATTATAGCTATTCTAATAGGTTTGAAATGGTATCTCATTGCGGTTTTGATTTGCATTTCCCTAATAGCTAGAGATGTTGAGCAGCTTTGCATATATTTCTTGGCCATTTGTATGTCCTCTAGGGAGAAGTGCCTGTTCAAGTCCTCTGCTCATATTTTGATTGGATCATTTATTTTTTTGTTGTTATTGAGTCATATGAGTTCTTTGTATATTTTGGATATTAGGCCCTTATGAAAGGTGTTGCTTGCAAATATATTTTCCCATTTGGATCGGTGTCTCTTTACCTTGTTGACGATTTTTTTTTTGCTGAGCAGAAGGTTTTTGGTTTGATGTAGTCCCATTCATCTATTTTAGCTTTTACTTCCTTTGCTTTTGAGGTCCAATTCATAATATCCTCTTTAGGTCCTAGGTCCTTGAGTTTAGTTTCTATGTTTTCTTCTATGAATTTTATTGTTTCAGGTTTTATATTTAGGTCTTTAATCTATTTTGAGTTAATTTCAGTGTGTGGTGACAGACAACAGTATAGTTTCATTCTTTTGTAGGTGGCTTTTTAGTTTTGCCAGCACCATTTATTGATGAAGTTTTCTTTTGTCCACTGTATGTTTTTGGCTTTTTTGTCAAAAATTATTTGCCCATATAAATATGGGTTTACTTCTGGACTCTCGATTCTGTTTCACTGGTCTGTGTGTCTGTCTTGCTGCCAGTACCATGCCATTTTGATTACTGTTGCTTTGTAGTAAAATTTGAAGTCGGGCAGAGTGATGCCCTCCAGCCTGATTCTTTTTTTTGCAAGATGCCTTTGGCAATTTGGGGTCTTTCATGCTTCCATACAAATCTGATGATTTTTTGTTCTATTTCTTTAAAAAATGCTGATGGGATTTTGATGGGAATTGCATTAAATCTGTATAATGCTTTCAGTAATATGGTCATTTTAACTATGTTGATTCTTCCAATCCAAGAACACGGAATATCTTCCCATTTCTTTGTATCTTCTTTGATTTCTTTTAGTAGAATCTTATAGTTTTTATTATATAGGTCCTTCATATGTTTTGTTAAATTTATTCCTAGGGCTTTTATTTTCTTGTTGCAATTGCAAAAGGAATTCTTTTTTCCACTTCTTTTTCTGATACTTCATTATTAGAGTACAGGAACGCTATGGATCTTTGAACATTGTGTTTGTATCCAGTAACTTTATTGTATTTGCTTATTGTTTCTAGTAGTGTCCTTGTGGAGTCTTTAGGGTTTTCTATATAGAGAATCATGTCATCTGCAAATAGTGACAGTTTGACTTCTTCGTTTCCTATTTGGATGCCTTTTACATCTTTCTCTTGCTTGATTACACTCTCTAAGACCTTCAATGTTATTCTGAATAACTGTGGCAACAGTGGACAGCCTTGCCTTATTCTTGATCTTAGAGGAAAGGTTTTTAGTTTTTCACCATTAAGTATAATGTTGGCTGAGGGCTTGCCATATATGGCTTTATTATATTATGGTATTTTCCTTATATACAGATTTTGTTAAGTGTTTTGATCATGAATAGGTGCCGTATCCTGTCGAAGGCTTTTTCTGCATCTGTTGATATGATCATATGATTCTTATTTTTTAATCTGTTTGTGTGATGTATCACAGTAATTGATTTGCATATGTTGAACCATCCCTGTACCTCTGGGATGAAGCCCACTTGATTGTGGCGTATAATCTTTTTAATATGTTGCTGTATTCGATTCACTGGTATCTTATTTAGGATCTTTGCATTTGTGTTCATAGAGACATTGGTCTGTAGTTTTCTTTTTTTGTGTTATCTTTACCAGGTTTTGGTGTCAGAGTGATATTGGCCTCATTAAATGAGTCGGGAAGTATTGCCTCGTCTTCGATTTTTTGAAAAAGTTTGAAGAGAATAGGTATTCAATCTTCTTTGAATGTTTGGTTGAATTCACTGGTGAAGCCATGTGGTCCTGGACTTTTACTTTTTGGTAGGTTTTTGATGATTGTTTCAATTTTCATACTGCTGATCAGTCTATTTAGATTTTCCAGTTCTTCTTGATT
>NW_006434120.1:3356765-3369783 GCF_000325575.1 Pteropus alecto | reverse complement strand
CTTGTATTTCTCTTTCATTATTTTTCATTCTTCAGTTTCTTTCTTCTTCCTTCTGATTTATTTCTAGATTTCTGTCTTCGATATCACTGATCCTTTCCTCCATTTGGTCGACTCTATTTCCCAAGCTTGCTATTTCATTTTTCACCTCTTGCAGTGTGTTCTTTATCTCCAGAAGATCTATTCAGTTCTTTTTGAGGGTTTCAATCTCCTTGCTAAAGAACTCTCTGCTCATCTAGTTGTTTTCTCAATTCTTGAAATTGTTGATACAATTCGTTTCGGATCTCACTGAGTTTTTTCAGAAATACCATCCTGAAATCTCTGTCATTTAAGTTGCATATTTCTATGTCTGTAAGCTTATTTTCTGGAGATTTTTATTTTTCTTTCTGAGATGCCTTATCGCCTTAGTTGTTCATGGTGTTTAACGGACTATTTCTCTGCCTGGGCATTAATGGAAGTGCGTTCTGCTTTTTTTTTCCAGAAAAGAATTATTATATAGTTGTCCCTAGACTGTTGCAAAGAAGATGTTTTTCTTTTGTTTTCCAGTAGGTGGGGTCTAAGCCTTTTGGATCTCTGCTTTATATAAAGTCTTAATAATGTCTTTTTTACCTTATAGATGTTCAGTCACGCTTGTTACCCTTAGTCTCAGTTTCTGTCAGTGTTAGTGACAGCTTCGGTAGTGTTTGCTCAGATTCTCCTGGGGCTCTGCAGTGATTGGTCTCAGAGAGAATGGGCGGAGTGGCTCTCTGGGTTGGGAGTTGGGGGCTGCGGCTCAACCTCGGTTTTGCAACTGTGGCTGGTAAAAATCAACTGTTGTTTCTCTGCTGTCTCTGCTTTTCTGCTGTCTCTGCTTCTCTGCCTTCTGCCCTGATGACTGGGCCCTGCTGCCGGCCGCGTAGAGCTCACAGCTCTCCCAGGCAGGGATGTTCAGGGAAGTTGCCACACCTTCTCCCCTCCCCCTCCTCCTACAGGAAGCTCCAGCTGCAAGTGGCAGCTTCTTTGTTTCTCCCAGTCCACCACCCGAGATCCGGTGTTCTGACCTGTGGTAGCTCTTATGTGTAGATCCCACACTCAGACGTGGTGGTGTGCAGTTCGGGTGTTTTTTGTTGAGTTTTAGATGTTTAGCTTATTGCTGTTTCAAGAGGAGAGATCTGAGGACGTCTCTCACTCCACCATGTTTAATCTAATCTCACTCAGTTTCTTCTCAAAGCCTACTACTACTAGGTCTGCCCCAGAGTACGCCCAACCCATGAGTATCTAATTTCCACCTCCTTTCTGCCTACCAATCAGGAGCTGAGATAATAACACTGGTAATATAAAATAATAGCATCTATCATTTTTTTTTCATATGTTCTACATTCTAGGCATCAGTTACTTGACAGATATGATCTCTAATCCTTACATAACTTAGAAGTATAGCTATTTCCAGGTGTGTCTCTGTGTTCACCAAGCACTGTTCTTGACGTAGATCTCAGCCCAAGTCCCGTAGAACTTCCATTAGCACCAAAAGTAGTCAAAAGCAACGTGGAATTTACTGAAGCCTCCACAAAGGAGTGGAGCAGAGGTTTCCGTGTCCAAAAGAAGTCAAAATCCTCAACAGAATTAGCTTTTCTCTCCTGTCCTCTTCTGCTATGCTACTATCAAGTCTCCTCCTTCACTTCCACCTCTAAGGCTTAGCCTCCTCAATTTTATGCTGAATCTATAATACATTAAGAGGTAACAGAATATATAACTAAATACAGCTTAAACAATAAGGTTTATTATCTCTGGAGGTATCATTTCCAGACTTGGTTAATTCAGAGCTACGACGATGTCATCCAGCACCCAACCCTGGTGCTTTTTACCTTTCCTCTTTGCCATCCACAGCCTACAGGTTTTCATGAGGGACATCCTCAGAGCTGTCCCTCATGGTCACAAGATGTCTGCCATCACTCCAGGCCTTATATCTGCAGATAACTACATCTAATGAGAGAAAGAGGAGCATTTCTCCTCACTCCCCTCCCACACTAAGTATAAAGGAAAATGATTTCCAGAAACATCTCAGAAGATTTACCTTTAAATTCATCCACCAGAGTTGAGTGACATGCTCATACCCTAGTAAAGCTAGCTAATATTGGCAGTTTTAGCCTCTAGAGTTGGAAAGTGGGTTTGACAGTGAGGACAAAGGGTGAAGAGAGAGATTGTTGAAAAGGGAACCACCAGTCGTGGCCATACAGAGCACGTCTGAGCTCACTTCTGTGCTCCACATGGTAAAATACCTGACTGTTAATAGGCCATGCTCTCTGAAAGTCTACTTCACAGCCAGCTAATATTTGGGCAGGCTCTTTAGAGTCCCACCCCTGCCTCTAACTCCAGTGAGATTATCAAAGCAGAGGCTATCAAAACTCCTCCCTAAGATGACTTCTGGAAATAGCTTTACTGCCATCTCTATACACACAGCTATTCTGCAGACTGGGTGTTCTCACCCTGCTTTGTAAATTTTGGAAACTGAGCAGTAGAGAATTTAAGTGGCTTGCTCAGAGTCGAACAACTACTAAATTGTAGATCAGTGTTTGAACCTAGGGCTGTCTGGCCCTACTGTCCTTACTGAGGATAAAAGCAGAACAAAGAACCAAAGAAGACAGAATGGGCTTAAAATTTAAGAAGGGTAAATAACTTCTTGGCCCTATGGTAATTGAAAACCATTACAAGTTTCTAAGGAGCAAAGCAATTTCTGTCCTGGGCTATCTTTAAAAGATAAAATGGAGCTGTGCTTTCAGCACTTGGCTGAGGACATGGAGGCATTTTAAAAGTGTCTGAATGAATGAACACAAGCCCAGCTTCTAAGTTCCTGTCACCCAACCCTTTAAGTGGGCCCTGGGGAGATCCTCATTCAGCAGCAAACGTTTACTGAAGATCTGACCCCTGCTCTGAGAAAGGGGGTCTGAGGCCAAGAAGGTGGTTAAACAGATATTTTTGCCTCCATGTGGTAAGTGCTATTATGGAAGTATGAACAGAGGGCTGTGGGAGGGCTCGTGGGGGAGGGAGCAGGAGGATGGGTGTTTGAAAACCCAAGATCATCGTCTCCCTGACTGAGGTCATCCCTGTGTTCCAGGACAGTGCAGTCACCCATGTTCAAAACGAGGACCCTGAGTCATGCGGAAAGAGCGAAACTGAATTTAGTATACATCTGTTACACAGGTAGGAGTCGAGGAATGTTTTCAAAAGATTTCCTTCCAAAATGGTTTACATGAAAACATTTTAGCATTTCTAAATGTCAGTTTCAGAGTTTTATTTTGAAGCTGTGTATGTTACTTTACTGTAATGTAATAAGAAATTCACGTACATTCTCTTGTTCAAAGTTTACAGTTATCCTGCAAGGTAGGTATGCCTATTTTCTCACTTAAATGTTTTTTAAAAAATTTTAATCCTCCCTACCTACTCTTTTAGATGCAGAAATTAAGGATCAGATGAAGCAACTTGTCCAAGGTCTTTCAGTTCCTAATTGGCAGAGCCAGATTCAGACTTCCCCACTGTAAGGCCAAGGTGCCTTCTAGGAAATTCACTCTCAGAAAAACCACTACGTCACAGAAGAGGTGGTTTTACGTTAGTACTCTGGATCCAAATAGAGGATAGGTGTCTTGTACTTACACTTCAGTAGAAAATCAACAAAAGTAATCAAGATCAAATGATCCATCAGCAGAAAGAAGAGAACCATTTTTTAAATGGATACTGTACTATATTCTCACATATATTTCTGTAACAAAGTATTTATTAAGGAATTCAGTTTTAAGGAGAACGATTTTGCCACCATGATCACCTATTTGGACTGTATTTTCTATAACTTTGGCAAATTTATAGATGCACAGATACAAATGGAAGTGGTTGAACAATTTGACTCTAGACCCTTGCCACTCAAAGAGATGTTTATCTACTGACTGCTTTATGTAAATGCAGATTCTCAAGCTCCTTCCTAGGCCTAATGAATAAGAATCTACATTTTCACAGGATGCCCAGGGCGGTTTGTGTGCGCCTGGAATCTGAGGAGCGTGCTGCTCCACATATGTACCCTTCACTGGCATTCTCCCACCCATCTTAGATAATGTTCTATGAGTCTAGAAAATCAAACATGTAAGTCCCGTTGTAGGCTCTAAAAGACAACTTTTATATTGAAACAACATTTGTTAGCTTTTAAACTGGATTTGTTTTTACTTTAACTTAATCTACTAACTCCTTTTGAATAGATTTTTAGGAAGATCTATGGTCATACAGGAAGAGAAAAGTAATGGGGAAAAAGAAGTTCAGTGGGAAGGAAAAGAAAGGTGCATGGTTCTCCAGTAGCACGGACAGATCATGCAAAGTCCTTGATGTGTTATCGAATTTCTACCTGGGTCAGGTGCAAAACTCGTTACCTGTGGTGTCTGCTGGGTGGTCTGGATTTTGAACAATGGCCCTTCCCATCTGGAACCCTGTGCTATTTTGCAAATATTTCAATGGCTCTGCTGAAAGCAATGAAACAACTAATCTGGTGAGTAATCTCATTTCATATTAGTAGAGGAGTGTCAACCCATCCCGGTCTCTCAGTATGTTACAAAACAGAACCTCTTTTCTTTCCTAGGGCAAGAAAGGGAAGCTCAGCCATGCTGCCTTATAGCACGAGTAGGGCCACTGCAGTACAACAGCAGAAAGAGCCCTTTTCTTAAAGACAGAACCTATTCAACTCTCAGATGAAAATTAAGTTAGGTTAAGGAGGATGGGAGAGAATATCTGCGTTAAATCACCAGACTTTACCTATGTTAGGAAATATTCACAAAGTAAGGAGATTCTTGCCCTACCCCTGCCTCAGTTTTCTTTCTGTGAAAACAAGGTAGAGATGTCAAAGTTAGGTGACAATCCTGAAAGATAAATCCAGGCTATTTTTAATACCAGGGCAAGCTGGTGGTTTAATATTAGTGGAGTCAAATAAAACAGAATGTGACAGCACCACTTTATAATCACCACTCTTGCTTGTGCCAGTATCGTTTTCCACACCGTAGAGAACAGTAAGGGAATAATGGATGATTTCAAGGCACTTCATTTTTGCTGGAGGATTTATTCAAGACAAAGGACTAGAAATAGGGCTGTAAGATATAAACTTTAAAGATGTATATCTTAGCCAATTATACCATCACTGACATACAGAGTGGCATAGATAAAATGTTTTGATCAAGTAATGTTTATGGAAGTTTTATCAAAACTTTTTTTTCCGCAGGAGAAGAGTAATGCTTTCTTTAACATTATTTAACATTTACTAAAGCTGAATTGGGAATTCTTGCTCCAATTCTTTCAGTGTAGGATAGCTGGAAGTTGCTAGAAGGGAGCTGTTAGGCAAAATTTCTACATGCTACCAGAAAAAGTAAGCTACTCTGGGGCCAGGCACGGACACTGGGATGAGCACTGAAGCCTGACTAGAGAAAGATGAAACTTTCTTAGAACAGTAGTTCCTAACCGCTACTCTTTGTTTGGGTCCAGGCTCCCGTGATAGTTAATTTTGTGTATCAATTTGGCTGGGCCACCAGTGTCCAGATACGTGGTCAAACATTCTTCTGGGTGTTTCTGTGAGGGTGTTTTTGGATAAGATTAACATTTAAATAGGCGGACTTTAGTAAAACAGATTGCTCTCCATAATGTAGGTGGGCTTCATCCAATCAGTTGAAGGCCTGAATAGAATAAAAGACTGACTTCCCCTTCCCCTAGCCCTGCCCAAGCAAGAAGGAATTCTGCAGCCCAACAGCTTTTGGACTTGAACTGCAGTATTGGCTCTTCCTGGGTCTCCAGACTGCCAGCTCACCCTGCAGATTTTGGATTTGCATGAGCTAATTCCTTAAAATAAATCTCTCTTTCTCTCAATTTCTCATATACATATATATTTCTATATATACACATCCTATTGGTTCTGTTTCTATGGTGAACACTGAGTAACTGAGTAATATAGACTCCTTTTCCAGTTTTTAGAAGGAATATTTATTGACTGCCTTCTATATGCCAAACTCTGGACCCTCTTCCTAGAAAACTGCACACAGACACAAATTTGATATATGGTTTCTAGGGAATCACCAAATCCTTGAAGCATACCATGGACCCCTTCCCTCAAATTAAAACCCCTTGGGCCTCCAGCTAGTAGAAAGGACATAACCAAATACTTTCCCATTCCCATTTTCCTGGCCTGAAAGCAATTATTACCTGGCAGGTGGAACAGGAGTGTACCTGCATGGAGTAATGGAAGTGCCGGCAAGGCCTTCCAGAAATCTCCCTCTCTCTTACCTCTCTTCGGGGCCCGGAACTTCCACTGTACTGTCTGCAGTGGAGGCTCGTCAGTTTAACTGGAATAATGATTGGTACCTTACAAGGTGTGGCTGAGACTAGCTGGTTATTCCTAAACATCAGTATTGCCTTCCTTGGCACTCTGCTCTCAGCTTGCTCTTGCTGATGGAATGTGAGTGAAGGTGATGCCTGTCACCTCCAGTCAGAGGTCATTCAGATGAAGATGGCTTTTCATGCTCCTTTCCCCCTTGCAACAGATGCAGTGAAGGACTTCTTAGAGGCCCTAGATGGATGGAGCCTGAAATAGCAAAAGGCCAGACCCCCTTTCTTTCCTACCCTCATGTTGGACTGTGATGGAAGCAAGAAAAAAAAAAAACAACCTTAATTTTGTTAAATTACTGAGACCTGGGAGTTGTCAGCTCATCCTGACTGATACATGGGAATTTTATCATAGAAGAAAGACATTAATAGAAATACTAGAAAAATACCAATTTTAAAAAGCTAATATGGTTTATGCTATTATTACCCATTGACCTTAGAAGAGACTGAGGAAACAGCCCTGGTTAGGACTAAGGAGTCCAAACTCAGAGATGGCACAGGGTGACCAGGCTCCTGGCAGGGGCTGCCACAAGTTCAGGGGGCACCATTCACACAGGCTCTGTAGTTCCCTGAAGTTGTGCAGTGCACAGCCTGCACAGCCAAACAAAGTAGCCCTACTCTTGGGAGAGCTAAAGCAGTATGAAAGAAGCAGGAAGAATTGAGAGAGTCAGTAGAGGGGGAGGCAGAAGTACTCTCTACCTCTCTCATGATTTCCTTCTCCAGCCAAACGCTGGCCCTGGTCATTGCTGAGGACCCTGAAACTAGTTACATTCTAGGACACAAGAGCTAACTTTTAAGCCCTTTTGTGCACAGAAGGAAGCATATCTTCCCTGAAATAGTTCTTTAGGGTCCACTGTAAGTTATTGGTTACTAAAGGACAAGCTGTGCTAAAAGGTGATTATTTGTTGGCCCCGAATTTAGAAAATAGGGATTATTATTCCCATTTGTCATGGAAAATCTTTCTTTATGACTCCTAGGTACATGATTAGCCCTCCAAACTTTATTTATGGAACATTTCAAACATAAAACAGAGAAAATAGTGTGATGGACTAGCTCCACCAATTATCAACATGTGGTTATCTCATTTCACCTATTCTCCCCCACCTCCGCTGCACTGGATTATTTTAAGATAAGTCCCAAACTTCATATTATCACATCCATGCGTATTTTAGTATTGTTTCTCTAAAAGATAAGGACTCAAAAAAAAATTCACATAACCATAATGTTATTATCAAACCTAAAAATATTCTTTAATATTATCAAATATTCAATGTCTATGTTTTCCCATAATTCTTTTTACAGTTTTTTAAAAAATTAGTATCCAAACATGGTCTATGCATTGCAGTTGGTTAATATATCTTCTAGGTCTCTTAAATTTCAGACTCTACTACCTCCTTTTCTTTTTTTCCTCATAATTTATTTATTTGAGAAACTGAGTCATTTGTTCCACTTTTCCCACATTCTGCATTTTGCTGCTTGCATCCCTGTGGTATCATTCAACATGCTTCCTCAAGAGCCATATTTCCTGAGACCTATTGGTTAGATCTTGATTAATTCAGGTCCTATTTTTGGACAAGGATACTTCATAGACGATGCCATGAACTTCCTATTGCATCATATCGGGAACACATGATGTCTGATTGTCTCCTCTTTTGTGATGTTAAGACTGATGAGTGAGTTCAGGCATTGCCAGCTGATCCATTCAATTAAAAGTTCCACATAAGGCTTTTCCCTGATAGTTTTGAATAGCGATTGGTGATCATTGCTTAGATCTATTATATCATTAAGGATTGCAAAGTTGTGTATAGTATTCTAATTCTGCCATTCCTCCTTCACCTATTAGCTGGAATGCTTCTAAAAGAACTTTTTCTCAACAACAATTTAGTTATCCTGAGACATAGTTCAAATAAAAGATAAGGCAAATGCTTGATTTTTTCCCTTTTTAAACCAGTTTGCAGACTAATGAGTTGGTTCCCTAGCAACCTGTAAAGGTGACCTATGAGGGATTTTTTTTCTCGGTATAATTATAAACTCATGGATTTTAACATATTTGATATATTTCAATCCATTACAGATGCTCAAATTATTCTATCTTTGAACATAGAGAGTCTCTTTTCCTTGGCTCCTAAGTCTTTTGGAACAACACAGCCATCTTTGAAAGCTTCCTTGCTTTCTAGAATGACAAAATGTCCATTTCTTCCTTTATCCCAAATCAGTGATTGTCCAAGGAAGCCCTGATTCTCTTTAGGGAGCACAATTGGATTCAGACACCAGAATCTGAGTGCCAGGGGTATTTACTGCTTCTGGAATTGTCATTTGTAGCCTTTTCAGAGGCCAGAGCCAGACTGGTCCAATTCTGATCCAATCTCCTCCTCCCGCCCTCATTTGCTCCACTCCAGACACACCCTTCTCCTTGCTTCCTGTGCCTCTGAGGGGGAGAGCATGCAATTTTTTTTCTGCTGAGGCCTTTGCTGTAGCCTTTGCTATTTCCCCCTGTGTCTGGTACACACTTCCATGAACACCACTAGCTCACTCCTCATGTCCTTCAGGTCTTTATTCAAATGTCACTTGTTCAGTGAGACCATCCCTGGACACTCTAACCGACACTGAACACAGAACCCCATTCCCTCCTCAATATTTTCTATTCCTCTTCCCTACTTTAGTTTTCTTCATAGCACTAACCCTCTAATACTATGTAATTTGCTTGATATTTTGTTTGCCATTTGTTTTACCCATAAGAATGTGTATTCCAAGCGGACATGGGCTTTTGTCAGAGCTGTATCCCTGGCACCTAGAACAGAGTGTGGCACAGAGCAACTGCTCAGTAAATACTTGACGAAATGAATGCAGAGGGACTAAGGCTATTGTGACTGACCTCAGCTCATCTGGTCTTTCAATTATTAGACTCTTGACAAACATACGCAGCCTCCACAAATTACAGGTCTGTGAGGGATATAAGTTCTCCCATCCCATTACATCTCTACCAAGCCTGAAAACGGGACTAAGTTCAGTCGCACGCATACTTTTTAGCCTCATAGGTCATTGTAAGGACTCTGATTTTTAGGCTGAACAAGATGGGAAGTATGAAAGACAGTAGCAGTCAAGAATACCTCTCTGGGGTTATGTTATGTTGATTTTTTTTTTCCAAAGCCAAACTTTTAGAGTAGAGTTGCCATTTACTGAAATGGGGAAGAAGGTAAGAGAAGCAGATTTCGATGGACAAATTGTGTTGGTTTTGAGCATGTTGGTTTTAAAATGTCAATGAAGTATTAGAGCTGTCAAGTGGGCAATTAGGTAGAAAAGTTTCAAGTTCAGAGGGGAGGTCTTGCCTGGGTAGACAAATTTGGGATTCATCGGTGTAGAGATTGTATTTAAAGCTGTGAGACAATGGATGAGGAAATACAGAAAGGAGATGAAGTTCAAGGATTGACCCTTGAATCACTGAGACTCTTAAAAACCAGGGAGATGAGGAGGAAACAGCAAAAGAGGTGAAGACAGAGTGGCCTGGAAGGCAGCAAGAGACTCCGGAAAGTACATTGTTCCAAAAGTATTGCAAACAGGAGGGAGTGAACAACTGCTTTAAACGCTGCTGATGGATCAAGGAAGATGACCACTGGATTCGAGATGGCAACTAACCATCCTTAGGGGATAAATCAAAACCAATGCACACTTACATACAGCACTCCTCACTCTGATTTATCTTAAAGTAAATTGTAAATAATATCACAAGTTTTTTTCTGGGTACATTTTACTGAATGGAGGGGCAGCAACATGGACCCACTCTGACTTGGGACGGATTAGGGAGTATGAGCCTAGTCTCTCCATTTTCAGGGTAATACTCAGGTATCTCAGACATTAGAAAACCAGAGCATTCACTTAGGCAGTAGTTAGAGAAAGGTCTTTCATCTCTGGGAAACACCGCTCCAAAGGAGGTCCCTTGATCTAGAAGCTAAGGGGAGGTAGGGCAGCTTCAGAGTGGACAGTTAGGTAGAATGGGCTGCCTTAGAGTGTGGGCATGGCAGTACCTGCCTTGGCTCTCAGCTACTCTATCTAGAATCCACCTGCATTTAATGTCTGCACTTCTCCCACTTTCCTATCCCCCCTTCACCTCTGAGCTGGCTTCCTTCCTACCTGGAAGTCCTCCCTTTCACACTTTCTTTTGATCCTCAGCCCTTGACTGTCTCAGCCTCTCCACAAGGGAACAAAAGGTCAATGGATTGAAAAGAAATATGATTGAAAACAATTATCACCCAGATAGAGTAAAGATTGAGACAAATCTCTCCTTCAGTGAAACACATCTAATTTCCCACTTGGCCCCCTCCCACTTTCCCTTGGGCATAAGTGCCTATAGGCTCCGAAACTAAAGAGGTGGGGGCAGGGGGAGGAGGGGAACCTGATTCTTAGCCCAATGAAGTTTCACGTAAAATGCAAGAAGAGCATGTTCTTTCACTAGAGCTGTCTCCTTGATCCTCATAATCAAACAATTGTTTGGTTATATGGTTTCTAAACAAGTATTTTTGCCCTTATGTTTTATCCATAAATCTACTGCATGACAGTGGGATATGTTATGTGAAGTCATGGTTTGGGAAGAGTCCTAGATGTCAACCCCAGCTAGTTGATCCATAAAATGTGACACTCTCCAGTCTCAAAAACCTTTAGACAGATCTACCTGAACAAACAAGGACCCATCTCCTAGACACGTTAGGTGAAAACAGAGTATTTATTATGTTACCATTTGTGTAAAGAAAAAAAAGAGGGCTTGAATATGCACAGAACATTTCTGAATCTGTAATCAGGTTAGCATAGAGATAAAGGGAGACATATTTCACTATATACCTTTTTGTTCTTCTGCAATTTTTAGAATATATATAAATCATGTATTCGAAAAATAATTAAAAAACAAAGAAAAGCACTTACAAAATCAGTACTATCCATTGATCGATTGATCTTGGTTTTCCAAAGAAGACCTGTAGATGGAAATTGAAGAAGAGAATGCTTTAGAGGAATGCGTTTATCTCCTAGGGAAGGTTTTAAATCTGGAGGGATTAGACATAATGGGAGTGGAAAAGGTGTCAACAGACACTCAGACAATTGCACTTGAAAGAATTTGTGAAGTACTTAAGTTCTCTGACACTTAGAAAATTACACCCTAGCTGTGATACCATTAGAAGATGTGAGAAAGCGTGGTTTAGAAAGCCCAGGGCAGTTTACTTCTGGTCCTGGAGACTATTCAAGAAGTCTGCTCTGAAGTCTTAAAGGGTTGTGTCAACACCATGCACATCTTCAATGATGGCCGTTTGTCTTTTCCTAGTGGAGGCTAGGGAGAAGGTGCAAAGATTCAGAACCTAGGCAAAAGTGAGGGAGGTTGGTAGGCTTTGGATCTCAGGCTCTGTGACATCTCATCTTCTGTATTTGCCCTTGTGCTGGGGAGTGGGGCACAGAAAGGAATTCGGTTTATTCTCTGGGAAATGTCCTGGGGCTGTCCCACAGCATCGGGTCAGCCTGAATTGGGGATTTAGTTCTAATAAAATCTTATTCTGAGAAGCAACCTCCTTCTAATTGTTGTTTTCTAGTTGTTCGATCTAGAATTGTTGTGACCATATTAAAACCAAGCTTGCCCACTGGCTTGCAATAAATAGAGCTTTGAATGGGGATAGAGAGGTAAAAAGAAATGGAGGGAAAGATATTCACAAGGTAGAGCCATATCATGGAGAGCATATGGCCCACCCCTCACTTTTTCTCGCTCTCGACAACATTTCCGGTGACCAGGCATTTCACAGCGGGAAAGACCCAGGTCGCATCCCAGCTCCACCGCTGTGTTAGTGGAATGACCTTGCCCAGATCAAACACTCTGAACCAGTGTCTTCAGTAAAGGGGAGACACTAATAGCTACCTCGGTGTTATCATTAGGATCAGTTGAGAGCCTTCGTTCAATTCGGTAAGCCTTTTCTGAGTGCTGACCGTGTGATAGGAAAGAGGGATAAAGCAGTCCTTGTGCTAAAGGACCTCAGTGACAATCTGAAGGGTAAGTGCTGAACTGTGGACTGACAGTGGGGCCAAGAGAGAAGGGCGGTAGATTTGCAGAGAATCAAAAAAGATAGTTTCTATTACAGCAGTTAAAATGGATTACCGCACCCCTGTAACTCTGCACTACGTTGCTGGGTTTTACCTGTTCATAGCACTTGTTTTGTTTCTATGCTACAGACAACCCTTCTCCATTAGACCACATTCTCCGACAGAGCCAGCTCGCTGCCTGGTTCCCTAGATTCCCCGCACCTGGAGTTTCTTTCTTCCTTTTCTTTCCCCTTCTCTTCTGTTCTCTTCTCTTCTATTTTCTCCTCCCTCCCTCTCTTCCTTCCGTTTCTCCTCCTCTTCCTCTTCCTCCTCCTCCTCCTCCTCATCTTCCTTTTTCTTCGTCTTCATATTTTATTTTTATTTTAAGATTAAAATAACTTCACAAAACATCTTAAGAATTTTTAGGGCTTTTTTCCCCCTATGGCATGAAATCGTTTAAATAACACAGAAATTGCCCTTTCATTAAAGCAATGCTACTCAAAATGTGACCTGCAGTCATGAAAATGTAAATTAACTTTGTTGCTAAATATACTGTTTAGTTCAAGTGACTTCCCCCGCCCCCCCC
>NW_006434120.1:3336552-3356737 GCF_000325575.1 Pteropus alecto | reverse complement strand
CGCACCAGACAAAATGATATTATTTAAGAAGCTATTGCAACAGTTTTGGAAGACATAATGACGATAGTGGTACAAATAATGAACATAATAAATGTTCTCTTCTATGGTATTTACAATGTTTTTAAATTGAAGGCATTCAAATTATTCACTAACATGGAACTGATTAAAAAGTTATGGTACATTCATCCAATGAATATATAAAATATAATTCAAGTATTATAAATGATGTAGATCTATATTTATATGGAAAGTTATTCACATTTTTAAGTGAAAAAAAAGCAGATTACAAAATAGTTTGTATATTATTTAATCTGAGGGATCTAACTGCCTCATACCTCCATTTGTACATTTCCATGAGAAAGTATATAATAATGCTCGATTCTGAGTGGCTAGATAAAAGATGTTCTTAACAAATATCATCCCCTCCAAGCTATAACAACATCAATACAAAACAAACTGCTATATATATTTATCTCATCAGTTTTTAATAGGGCCACACATATTTAATATTCATTTAAATATGGCTATATCCATTTGTAAATATATGTCCCAATATCTGAAAGGTTTATTTTTCTCCAGAGGTTGTTTTTTCTGATATTTCCTGTAACCCCCAGGTTGACTTACTAAATCGAAAGGGGTCAGTTCAGGACACCATTAATACAATCAGCTGACTTTTATTTTTAGCAAGACTTTCTTGATGAAGCAATACGTTGACTTACGTTTTAATATAAACGGCCAGTAACAAACAGTTCCATAAGTGACTACTTGAAGCATTAAAGGGTAGATAAAACATAGATGCAAAGCCACCTAGGCCTGCTACTTTTTCAAATGTTAGATTTAAATTTTTCTTTTAATCTTTTCTATGGCATTGATCTGTTTAGATTTTCTTCCTTTTCTTGAATCAATATTGGTAAGTTATATTTTACTAGGTAGCCATCAATTTCCTCTGTATTCCCAAATGTATTGCTAGAATGTTGCATATTTTCTTACAGTTCTCTGTATTGCTCTTATCTGTTTTGATTCTTAATGAGCAGATGGAAGAAAATGCAGTAAAAGAGACTGAGGAAGAATGATCAAAGAGGTTAGAGTTGAACCAGAAGAGCTGAGTATTATGCTAGGCCCTGCAGAAGCAAAGATATGCAAGCCTCCATGGACTTCATATTTTGTCTCTTTTAATTATCCTGAATTACTTTCATTACTAATTGCTATTTGAAGAAGTAAGTATATACCACTCTGTTTCTTCTGCTTTTGAAATAGTCTAGATAGAGGCTGGTCAAGGGTTTTTCACATGTTCTATTGTTGTATGTTTCTTTTTAAATTTTTTCAATTCAAAAAATTTTAATAAAAAACTCAAACAAGGAATTTGCTTTGCATTTAAAGGCTGACCCTGCGGTTTATATAGTAAAATCAGTACTTATTTATTACTAACTAGTATTAATAATGTCTAAGTTTACTTACTTCACTTACTTTAAACTTAAAAAACAATTTACCCATTAGTTAATCAAGATATTGCAATGACTCAAAGATAAAGTTGGTCCAATTTATATTTGTAAACACCTTATTAGTCTTTAAGAGACACTTCAAATCCCATTGTTCCCATAAAGTATTCCTTGGCCACTCTCGCTTGAAGTGATCTCTCTCCCTCCACTGAACTTTCAGAACAATTATCTCTATACTTTCTTTGTCAATGAACTGTGTACTGCAATTTATTTAAAAATAAATTTAAATTTATTTTTAAATTTTTATTATTTTATTTTTTATTAAATTTATTGGGGTGATATTGGTTAATAAGATTAGGTAAGTTTTAAGTGTAATTATATTTTATTCATTCTGTTTTTCTTCTTAATAAACTTTTTAAATTAACTTTTTAAAAGGCAGTTTTAGATTTACAGAAAAATTGCAAAGATAGTACAGAGTTTCTATCTACTCCCCATCTAGTTTGCGCTATGATTAGCATCTCACGTTAGTATGGCCCATTTGTTACATTTAATAAACAAATATTGGTACATTATTATTAACTAAAGTGCATACTTTCTTCAAATTTCCTTAGTTTTTACCTAATGTCCTTTTTCTGTTTTAGGATTCTATAAATAATACCACATTACATCCGGTTGTCATGTCTCCTCAGGCTCCTCTTGGCTGTGATAGTCTCAGACTTTCCTCGTTTTTGATGACTTTGACAGTTTTGAGAAGTACTATTCAGGTATTTTGTAGAACGGTCTTCTATTGGGATTTACCTGATATTTTTCTCATAATTAGACTAGGGTTATAGGTTTCAAGGAATAAGATCACAGATACAAAATGATGTTTTCATCATATCATATCAAGTGTAGATACTACCAAAATAATTTTGACTATTAATGTTCTCCTTGGTCTTTTGGCTGAAGTGGTGTTTGTTAGATTTCTCCGCAGTAAAGTCACTCTTCCCCCACCCCCACCCCATTTATACTGTACTCTTTGGAAGAAAGTCACTATTCACAGCCCCTACTTAAGGAGGGGGGAATAATGTTCCATGTTCTTAAGGGTGGAGAACCTACATAAATTATCTGGAATTCTGCATACGAGATTTATCTCTTCTCTCCTTTTTATTTACTCAATCACATGTCCTTTTAGTCTTTATCGAATAACATAGAAACAATATTACATATTATCCACAAGCTTTTAGCCGTCTGTTGGAAGGTGGGCATCCTCAGTGGTCTGCATGGTCTAGATCCCCAGAGACAGCCCTGTGGTTGGGGCATGGAGAACAAAGAGGCTTTACTTGCAGGAAGTTGACTCTAAGATAAATTTCAGTGAAGAACATTCCAAGAAAAAGGACACTTTTCAAAAGAAAATGAGTTTCAAATATCTAAACCGAAAACTAATGATGAGAAAAGTTAGGATGGAGATCTGAACCCACATAACCCAAAAAGGTAAGTATCATCATCATCATCATCATCATCATCATCTTTATGAATTATTTCATTTAATCTCTACGAAGTAGGTACCATTATTTCTTTCATTTTACAGATGAGAAAACTGAGGCCCAGAGAGACATGACTTTCTCAAGTTTCCTGAAAAAATAGAATCCAAATTAAGGCCAAGAGCTAATTCTCGGGAAGTACAATTACAAGGCAGCAAGAGTGAAGGGGAATGGAAGTGAGGCAGGGAAGGTTGGGAGCAAATGCAAGGTGATGTGTTACCACACTGGCTACCACTTTACTCTGAGCCATGAGGCGACCCAACCAGTATTGCATCAGGAACAGCTGCTCGGCCTCATGGAATAGCTCTACACTGGCCACATGGAAAATCACACAGTGGAACAGTCCACTGGAAAGGAAAGAGGAGAGGGAGTTTGCTGCCAGCTCTTCTCTATCTTTCTCTTACTAGCTCAAGTTTGCCGCATGGGGAGTCAATAAGCCCACATTTCTGGGGCCTGTCACCTGGCCTTGTTGGCAGCCGCTGGGGAAGCTAGATCCTGTGCCCTGTGAGTTGGCACTTCATTTGAGTCTGGAAATAGTGGGAGAAACTGTTAACTCCAGGTATGTAGCAGGTGGTAAATCTGTGTGGGCCACACACAGTAGCTGAAGCAGCTGAAGACACCAGTGAGGCTGAGAGATGAGGCTGATGCATATGAACAGCACGTGGTGAGCGGTGATCTAAATCCAGACAACTTGGCTCCAGGACTGAAGCACTAGAGATCAATATGCTACAGACCTCTGAAAGGCCTTCAGGTGTTTTCATTTTATGGTTAGGTGCATATAGGACCACTCTTTCTCCTCTTGGTGTTCAAGTCTTATATGACAATACCCCCTCTGTTGTCTTCCTCTTGAAATTCTATGCATTTCTCAAGTCCTATTTGGATAACAAATTATTCAAATCTCAATCACTTCTTCCTCTAAATTGTTTTTGTGCCTTGTACATATTTCTGTTATTGCATATGTGGTATTTAGTGGTACATACCTATCATACCAGGCTGTATGTTGACTGAAGGCAGGACCTTGCTGTGTTTTCACATACCATAGTCCAGGTCTCCCTAGAGAAGACATTCGATAAATGTCTGTTAGACTGAATGATACACATTTTTACACCTGAGTAGGCGCTATTTTTTTTAAGTTTTAAAATTTGAGAATTTTAAAATTAAAAATTTTAATTTTAAAATTAAAATTAGTGTATCATTCACTGAGTGTGGGCCATATGGGAATTCCCCTATTATTAATACTGAACATTTGTATGGTACCTTTGTCACAATTAATGAGCCAATACTGATACATTATTATTAACTACTTGTTATGTATAATTTCCCAGGGCTGAGAGACCAGAGAAAGAGGCTGACCACTCCAGCATTATATCACAAGTTTATTAAGGGAACTTACATACAAGGTGTGTCTTGGGTGATGGCAAGAAGCCATAAATATCCTCAGTGCCACGTGGCAGGCACTAAGGGGTTATATAGGATAAGGCAGGATGGATGGGGTACTGTAATGTGGCCCACCCCAGATAAGAGGAAAATGTCTTATGCCTAGGATAGGACAAGAGACTATTTCAGGAACGAGCACATCTGGGGCAGAGGGGAGGGGTCGGACAGTCTCTGAAGGAATCAATGGGAAGCAATTTCTGTTCTGAGCCAGATCTAGCTGGGCCTAGCACAGGAGTCGAGCAGCGGTCTGGTAGGATCAGGCAGCTGTCACATCATGGAGCAGCCTCTCCTCCATAACACTATACTCAGATTTTCTTTGTTTGTAACAAATGTCCTTTTTTTCTGTTCCAGGATCCCACATCCCATTTAGTGGTCTCCTTAGGCTACTTTTGGCTGTGACAATTTCTCAAACTTTCCTTGTATTGAAGGAAACCTTGACAGTTTTAAGAACGTTGGTCAGCTGTTTTGTAGAATGTCTCTCCAAGTGTGATTTGTCTGATGTTTTTCTTCTGATTTGACTGGGGCTATGAAGATGGGATGAAGATGGTAGAGACAAAGTGCTATTCTTATCACATCATATCAAGGGTGTACACTACCAATATGACTCATCACTATGGATGTTGACTGCGATCACCTGGCTGAGGTGGCGTTTGTCAGGTTTCTCCACTCTAACGTTACGATTTTCCCTTTTCCACACTGTACTCCTTGGAAGAAAGGCAATATGTGCAGCTCACATTCAAGCAGTGCAGAGTTACGCTCTACCTCTTGGAGGGCTGAGTATCTGCATAAATTATTTAGAATTTTTCTCAGAGATTTGTCTATCCTCTCCCATTTATTTATTCATTCATTCATTCATTCATTCGTTCATTCATTCATTCACTCTTTCAATCATTTATTTATATCAATCTAGACTCCTGGATTTTTATTTCATACTTTGAATTATACTCTAGTACTGCTTTATTTATTTTGTTGCTCAAATGTTCCACCTTTGACCATCGAAGGCTCCTTTATTTGGTTCCTTTGTCTATTTCACATACCTTCATCATTGTACAGAGTTTTATTTTGTTTTGTTTTGTTTTGCTTTGCTTTGCTTGTTTGTTTTAGCACTTCTTTACTGTCTGCCTGTTCAGACACTCCAGGCTCATCTTCTATATCTCATGCGCTAGTCCTAGAATCAGCTATTTCTCCAAGGAGCCCTAGTTCCTTTTATTGAAGAATAGCATTATAAACCAAGATCCGGGCACTCAGTGTGCTCAGTGCTACTGGAGTGTTGCTGCTTCTAAGCCTTCTCAGCAGGCAGAGCAATGAAATATATAGGTGCATGCTAATTAGGAAGTTTCTTTTATAAAGCAGGGGTCCCCAATCCCCAGGCCACAGACTGGTACCTGTTCATGTGGCTTGCACAGCAGGAGGTAAGCGGTGGGCGAGTGAGAGAAGCTTTATCTGTGTTTGCAGTCGCTCCCCAGCACCAGCATCACCGCCTCAGCTCCACCTCAGATCATCAGGCATTAGATTCTCATAGGAGTGCAAACCCTACTGTGAACTGCACATGTGAGGGATCTAGGTTGCATGCTCCTATGAGAATCTAATGCCTGATGATCTGAGGTGGAGCTGAGATGGTGATGCTAGCGTTGGGGAGCAGCTCCAAATGCAGGTTGACATGTGCAGAGAGGTTTGACTGCACAGAGACCATAATAAATGAATTGCTTGCAGACTCATATAAAAACCCTATTAGTGAGTGACAACAGACAATTAAGCTGCATCTGGTGACAGGCTTTATAGTGGCAAATGAGTTGATATACTTCAATTGAACAGCTGCATCTGGTGGCATCTGATTCTGCATTATGGTGAGTTATATAATAATTTCATTATATATTACAATGTAATAATAATAGAAATAAAGTGCACAATAAATGTAATGTGCTTGAATCATCCCAAAACCATCCACCCCTATCCCCAGTCTGTGGAAAAATTATCTTTTATGAAACCAGTCCCTGGTGCCAAAAAGGTTGGGCATCACTGTTATAAATAACATTTTAAAAAATTGGAGCATTTAGACTTCTCTGGCTATTCAGCCTCAGTCTCCTTTTGCTTTCTATTCCCCTGACTGTTCCTTTGTGCCAGTCCAGACCAGTTTGTCCTGCATTCCTTCCTTGCCCTGCCCCTGTCTCTACCACCTGCTGCAGTGACCTGATCTCTAAAGGCTGCATTTTTTTAGGCTCCCATATCAGCTGGCTTCTGGCTGGGTTCTGCCAGAAGCAGGCAGAGGCGAGCACCTTCAGCAGCAGAGCTGTCTCTTCTGTAGTTTCCTACCAGACAGGCTCACGGTGGTTCTTCTGTCTTCCAGGCTCTGCTGACACCACCTCTGTCCTTTCTCCCTCCTGCCTAATAGGTATCAGTGACTTTTGATTGTGGTCTCCCTGCCCCCTGGTGGGCTTCTCGGGTTCTTCTACCACACATGTAACCATTTCTCTGAATACATTCCTTCTGTTTAAAATACTCAGTGCTCTCTACTTCACTGGTTGGACCCTGAGACAAGATTTGCGCATAGGTAATTTATTTAAGAAGTGACCCCAAGGAATGAGAATGGAGTCTGGGCAAAGTAGAAAGGAGAGAGAATAAATCCAAGGCTGTATTATCAAATCAGTTGTTGCTGTGGGCAACTGGGACTTGATCCTGCTGGGGATTCTGAGTTGCTGGGAGGAATGAACCTCAAAATTGTTCACTCTGCCCTCAACTGCTCAAAGGTTGCCCAAAGGTAGGTAACTCCCTAGTACTTCTCTTCATTTTCACATATGTCAGAATTGCTCAATGGATGCTACAGGCATGCCATGGGTGGTAGCAGAGAAGTCCCTACCTCCATCCCAGTAGAAAGCTAGAAATTCAAAAGGCTGCTCAGGGGAGGGTATGATTGGGTATACCTGCCTACCTGGTTGCCATAGAAATGACTATAGTTCTTTTTAAAAAAAATGGGCCAGGCGGAAATGAAGCAAGCACAGAAATGTCTGATACATTGATATACCTTCACTGCTATTCCTCATGGCTCTGTTCTAGGCCCTTTTCCTCTCCTTTGTCAAGCCTCCTGAGCAATCTTACACAAACTACACTGATGTGGAAGAATCAGAGTTTGATTTGTTCTTTGAAAATAATCTATAAGAACCACTGAATTTACTTGTGGAAATTCCCTTTTCAGGAAAGAAAGGCATTCAGATATTTTCCCCGACTAATTAAGGAAACGCTTGTACATCTAAAACCGACTGGATTTTATTAACCAATGGCACCATAAAAAAATTTTTTTTTAATAAAATAGCAAAAAAAAAAACTGGTTTACACTGGTTGAATTATTTATAACCAAATTAGTGAGGTTATACTCAGCTGGTATTTATGACAAAGCTAGTGAGCAAATTTAACATTCTAGAAAAACCAGAAAGGTGATAACTTTAAGTGAAAAAACACAAACTTTATCAAAAGCATTTTTATAAATGCAATTTTCTCTAACAAATGTGCATAGTTTCAAGATTACAACAGTCCTCTGAAGAGAATTATTGAGATTAAACTCTGACTCTCTGACATGGGGGCTCTTTTAAGTAATCAGACATTTAAGTACATGATGGCTAGGTACAGAATGAATACATATTTAACTTAAATATGGCAAGTAGTACATAAATATTCACTAGTGTTCTCCCTTATCACTCTAAACAGAGTAATTACTTTGCATTCTCAAAACAATTGTGTTCATCTTTTTTTTTCACTCAAAAATTCTCATTAAGTGCCACTGAAACTTGTGGCATAAGATTCAACAATGGGGAGAGGATTCTGGGAATATGATAAAGTAGGAATCACCAGGAATCTGTCTCCCCACCTAGACAACAATTAAACTGGTGGAATCTGTGTGATGTGGCTATTTTAGAACTCTGAAATCTATCGAAGGTTTGTAACTTCCAGGGGAAGTCTTGGGCAGTAATTGCAGTTAATTTTGGTCAATTTCAGCTCCTAGCACAGCAGCAGCTACCCACTTCCCACCCCTCAAAACCATGGGTAAGCACCTGTGCACATGTTCCTGAAGCAACTTGAACATAGCCTGTGGGAGCCAAGGTGGGCAAAAAGGACCCTGTTTTCCAAATATCAGGGATCTGTGCTCTGATCGCTGATTGCTGCTTCTGATCACAGAGGTACAAACAGAGGCAGGTGGCATTGTTATTGACCTCTCCCCATTATTGCAAGCCCCATCCCTTCCAGCTGAAGTGACTTCTCAGGGTTTAAAGGGTGCGCACTTTTTCTTACCATCTCTTCGTTTTTCTCTTTTTGGGAACCAGACATTAAAGACTAGGACTTTCGAAAGCAATTGCATATATAGTAAGTGACCACACAAGCTCAGGGTCAGAAGTGACCTAAGAAGTCCTTAAGTTTATGCCTCAGGCTGATCCTTGGCACATAGACAGCCTACAACAACAACAAACAAATAAATAATAAAGAAAAACAATAACACAAAATAGCAAAATCTGGGGAAGGGTGAAAATATGATTTCTAGAGATACCACATTATCAGATTCAAATGTACAGTTACAAAAAAATTATAAGGCATACAAAGAAATAGAAAAGTTTAGCTCATACAAAAGGGGGACAAATCAATAGAAACGATCCCTGAAAAAGGCCTGATGGCAGGCTTAAGACAAAGGCTTTAAAACACTTGTCTTAAAGATGTTCGCATAACTTAAAAAAGATGTAAAAGAAGTTGAGAAAAAGACATGTGAACAAAATAGAAATATCAATAAAGAGATAGAAAACCTTTTAATAAAGAATGGAAAGAAAAGAAAGTCTGGAGCTGAAAGTACAATAACTGAAAAAAATTCACTAGAGGGATTCAAATAGAGATTTAACCAGGCAGAAGAATCAGCAAACTTGGACAGAGGAAAATAGAAATTACTGAGTCTGAGGAATACGTAGAAAAAGGTTAAAGAAAGGCAAACAGAGCCTAAGGGATCTGTGGCACACCATAAAACAGACCAACATATGCATTGTGGGAGTCCTAGAAGAAGGAGAGGGAGAGAAGGACGAGTGCAGAGAGAATATTTGAAAAAAAAAAAAGGCTGAAAACTTCCAAAATTTGATGAAAGACATGAATATAAACATGAAAGAAGCTAAATGAATTCCAAATAAGATGCACTCAAAGAGACCTACACCAAGACACAGAATCAAACTTTCAAAAACAAAGACAAAGAATCTTGAAAGCAGCAAGAGAAAAGTGACTTCTCACATCTTTATTAAGCTTATGAGCAGATTTCTCACCAGAAACTTTGGAAGCCAGAAGACAATGGGCCAATATATTCAAAGTGCTAAAGCAAACAAACAAAAATGCCACCTGTCAACCCAGAATCCTATATCCAGCAAACTGTCTTTAAAATGTGAGGAAGAAATTAAGAGTTTGTTACTACTGGATTTGCCCTATAAGAGATGCTCAAAGGGATCTTGCAGAATAAAATGAAAGAACACTAAGCAGTAACTTAAAACTATATGAAGAAATAAAGACCTCAATAAAGGTAACTATGTGGGCAATTATCAAAGGTAGCATTATTGTAAACAATAGTTTTTAACTCTACTTTGTGTATTCTATGTGATTTAAGAAACTAATACATTAAGAAAATAATTATTATTCTAAAAGCTAGCATTATTATAATTTTGATTTGTAATTCTATACTTTGTTTTCTACATAATTTAATAGACTAATTTTTTTAAAAGAATTATTAGTTTATGTATTGGGGCAGAGAATGTATGAAGATATGATTTTGTGACATCAACAACCAAAAGGGAGCTGTAAAAGAGCAGAGTTTTTTATGTTATTGAAATTAAACTGATGTAAATTCAAATTAGTTTTATAACTTTAGGATGTTGAATGTAATCTCCATGGTAACTACAAAGAAAATAGCTAAAGAATATACCCAAAAGGAAATAAAGAATTTAAATGTTTCAGTACAAAAAAACTAAACACCAAAGAAGACAGTAATGCAGGAAATGAGGGCCAAAAAGCTATAAGTCATATAGAAAGCAAATAGCAAAAAGAGAAAAATAAGGTGCTTTTTATCAGCAATTACTTTAAATACAAATGAATTAAACTCCAATCAAAATTCAGAGATTTGCAGAATGGATTTTAAACGTGATCCAACTGTATGTTGTCCACAAGAGGTTCACTTTAGATCCAAAGATACAAATAGGTTGAAAGTGACAGGATGGAAAAAGATATTCCATGCAAATAATAACCAAAAAGAGAGCAGGAGTGTCTATACTAATAGCAGACAAAATAGAATTTAAATTTAAAAGTTTAAAAGAGGCAAAAAGGGCATTTCGTAGTAATGAAAGTTTCAATACAGTGAGAAGAGCTCACAGTTATAAACATTTACAACCTAATGACAGTCCATAAAATATATGAAGTAAAAACTGAAAAGAGAAATAGATAATTTTCCGATAATAGTTAAAGACTTCAGTACTCCACTCTCAAGAATGGATGGAACAACCAGAAAGAAGATAAATAAGGAAAGAGAGGACTTAAAAAACACAATAAATAAACTAGGATGAACAGACATATACAGAATACTTTACCTAATAACAACAGCATATACATTCTTAACTGCACATGGGACATTTTTCAGGATAGATCATGTGTTAAGCCACAGATTAAGTCTCAAGATATTTTAAAAGATAGATATCACACAAAGTATCTTCTCTGACCACAACGGGATGGCATTAGAAATCAATAGCAGAGGGAAAATTGAAAAATTCAGAAAACAACATATTTTAAATAACCAATGGATCAAAAAGAAATCATAAGGAAAATTATAAAACACTTAGAGATGAAAGAATCTTAAAACATCTCAAATCTTATGGGACACAGCCAAAGCAGTGATAAAGGGGGAAATTATAGCTATAAATACTTACTTCGAAAATCAAGAAAGACCTCAAATTAATGATCCAACTTTACAACTTAAAATACTAGCAAAAGAACAAACTAAACCCAAAGCTAGCATCATTTTTCTTTTTGTCATCCTTGGGCAACATAACAAAGTTCCAAGAGCAGTTGCTACCAATGCAGCCTCACTAGGATGTTGGACAAAAAGTGAAATAGAAAATCTTAATAAACATATAATGGTAAGAAGATTGAATCAGTAATCAAAAATTTCCTGACAAAGAAAAGCTCCAGACTTAATGTCTTCACTGACGAATTCTACCATTTAAAGATGAACTAACACGATCCTTCTCAAACTTCTCAAAAAAAATTGAAAGATGGGAACAATTTTCTAGCTTATTGTATGAGGCCAGTATTATCCTGATACTAAAGCCAAAGATACTAAAGAAAACCACAGACTAATATCCCTTATGAGCATCGATGCAAAAAATCCTCAATAAAATACTAGCGAACCAAATTCAGCAGCATATTAAAACGATTGTACACAACCAAGTGGGATTTATTCCTGGAATGCAAGGATGGTTCAACATATGAAAATTGACCAAAACAATATACCATATTAACAGAATGAAGGACAAAAATGACATAATCATTTCTGTTGATACAGAAGAAGCATTTGGCAAAATTCAACACCCTTTCATGATAAAAACACTCCAAAAACTAGCAACAGAAGGAAACTTTATCAACAAAATAAAATACACATATGAAAAACCAACAGAAAACATACTTGATTGTGAGAGACTGAAATTTTACCCCTAATAGGAACAAGGCAAGGATGCCTGCTTTCATCATTTCTATTCAACTGAGTTCTTAAAGTTCTAGCCAGTACAATAAGGCAAGAAAAAAAAAGAAATAAAAGGCATCCAAATTGGCAGAGAAGATATAAAAATATCTTGTTCACATATGATATATTTTTATATGTAGAAAAACCTTAAAGATTCCCCCCAAATTTGTTGGAATTAACAAATAAATGTAGTAAAATAGCATGATACAAACTCAACACACAAAAAACAGTTGCATTTCTGTTCACTAACAATGGACAATCTGAAAAGAAAATTAAGGAAACAATTTCCTTTACAATAGCACCCAAAAGAACAACATACTCAAGAATTAACCATGGAGGTGAAAGACTTGTATCATGAAAACTACAAACATTGCCAAAAGAATTAAGACATGGACAAATGGAAAGAGATTCCATGTTCATGGAGTAGAAGATTTAATATTTTTAAGATGCTAATATTACCCCAAATTATGTACAAATCTAATGATATCCCTATCAATATCCCAGTCGCGTTTTTTTTCCAGTCATATATCTGATAAGGAATTAATATCCAGAGTATACAGAAAATTCCTAAAACTCAACAACAAAAAAACAAACAACTCAATTAAAAAATAAGCAAAGGATGTAAATAGACATCTCTCCCAAGAAGATATACAAATAGCCAATAAGTACATGAAAAGATGCTCAGTATCATTAAGGACACGCAAATCAAAACTACAATGTGTCTGTGGCCATGCCACCCTGAACGCGCCTGATCTCATCTAATCTCAGAAGCGAAGCAGAGTCAGGCCTGGTTAGTACTCGGATGGGTGGCCACCTAGGAATACTGAGTGCTGTAGATTTAAAAAAAAACAAAAACCCACAATGAGACGTCCCTTTTCTCCACCTCCTTGTCAACACTTGTTGATTGCTGATTTATTAATAATAGTCATTCTGACTGGTGTGAGGTGATATCTCATTGTGGTTTTGATTTGCATTTTCCTAATATTAGTAATGTTGAGCCTCTTTTCATTTGTCTGTTGGCTATCTATATGTCTTCTTTGGAGAAATGTCTGCTGAGGTACTTTGCCCTTTTTTTTTATGGATGTAGTAAATGCCACTTTTTAAAAATATTTTATTTTATTTTATTATTAGTTTCAAGTATACGGTACATTGGTTAGACATTTATATAGTTTATGAAACGATCCCCCTGATGACGCTATCTTCCCTTTGGCTCTATGCATAGACATTATACTACTGCTGACTGCATTTCCTATGCCGTGCTTCCCATCCCTGTGACTATCAACTAATTTGTACTTCTTTAAACTTTCACCCTTTTCTCAGGCCCACCAACCCCTTCCCCTCTGGCCTTCACCAGATTGTCCTCTATATTTGTGAGTCTGTTTTTAATTAGTTTGTTCTTTTTGTTCCTTAGATTCCGCATATAAGTGAAATCATATGGTATTTATCTTTCTTTGTCTGACTTATTTCACTCAGCATAATGACCTCTAGGTCCATCCATGTTGTTACAAATGGTAGGATTTCATTTTTTATGGCTGAATAATATTCCATTGTATATATAAACCAGACCTTCTTTATCCAATTGTCTGTTGATGAGCATCTACGTTGCATCCATATCTTAGCTATTATAAATAGTGCTGCCATGAACATAGGGATGCAGAGATCTTTATAAATTATTGTTTTGGTTTTCTTTGGATAAATACCCAGGAATGCAATTGCTGGACAAAAGGTAAATTCGTTTTTATGTTTTTTGAGGAACCTCTAGACTGTTTCCCATAGTGGCTGTACCAATTTGCAATCCCATCAACTGCGTATGAGGGTTCCCTTTTCTCCACATCCTCACCAATATTTGTTATTCTTTGATTTATTGATGAGAGCCATTCTGACAGGTGTCAAGTGATATCTCATTGTGGTTTTAATTTGCATTTCTCTGAAGATTAGTGTCCTTGAACATCTTTTCATATGTCTATTGTCCATCTGTATGTTCTCTTTGGAGAAACATCTGTTCTGGTTTTCTGTCCATTTTCTAATTGGATTGTTTTTTGTGTGTGTGTGTCGTATGAGTTCCTTATACATTTTTGATATTAATCCCTTGTCAGGAGTATCATAAGTGAACATCTTCTCCTATTCAGTAGGTTGTCTTCTATTTTGTTGATGGTTTCTTTTGCTAAGCAAAACCTTATTAGTTTGATATAGTTCCATTTATTTATTTTTTCTCTCGTTTCTCTTGCCTGAGAAAATATATCTGAAAAGAAATTACTAGTAGCAATATCAGAGAGATTACTGCCTATGTTTTCTTCTAGAACTTTTATGGTTTGGGGTCTTAAATTTAAATCTTCGCTCGCTTTTGAGTTTATTCTTATATATGGTGTAAGAAAGTAGTCATTTTATTTTTTTGAATGTATCTGTCCAATTTTCCCATCATCATTTATTGAAGAGACTGTCTTTACCCCATTGTATATTCTTGCCTCCTTTGTCATATTAAATGAGTGTGTAGACATGGATTTATTTCTGGGCTCTCAATTCTGTTCCATTGATGTATGTATCTATTTTTATGCCAGTACCATGCTGTTTTGATTACTGTAGTCTTGTAGGATAGTTTGATATAAGGTAGTGTAATCCCTCCAATTTTGTTCTTCTTTCTCAAGATTGCTGTGGCTATCAGGGATCTCTTATGTTTCCTTTTAATTTTAGGATTATTTGTTCTAGTTCTCTGAAAAATGCCATTGGTATTTTGATAGAGATTGAATTGACTCTGTAGATTTCTTTGGGTAGTATGGCCATTTTAATGATATTGATTATTCCTACCCATGAACACTGTATATGCTTCTATTTATTTGTATTGTTTTCAATTTCTTTTTTTCAATGACTTATAATTTTCTAAGAACATTATAAGTCATTTACCTCCTTGGTTAATTAAATTTCTAGGTATTTTATTGTTTTTCATGCAATTGTAAATGGGATTTTTTTTCTTAATTTTTCTTTCTGAAAGTTTATCATTGGTATATAAAAATATAACTGATTTCTGAATATTAATTTTATATCATGCTACTTTGCTGAATTCATTGATTAGTTTTGACAGTTTTTTGGTGGAATCTTTAGAATTCTCTCTCTATAGTATCTTGTCGTCTGCAAATAATGAGAGTTTTAAATTTTTCTCTCCAATTTGGAAAACTTTTCTTTCTCTTTCTTGTCTGATTGCTGTGGCCAGGACTTCTAATGCAATGTTGAACAGAACTGGTTAAAGTGGGCATCCTTGTCTTGTTCCTGATCTTAAGGAAAATGCTTTTAGCCTTTCCCCATTGAGTATGATGTTAGCTGTAGGTTTGTCATATATGACCTTCAGTACGTCGAGGTATGTTCTCTATATTCCTACTTTGCAGAAAGTTTTTATCATAAATGGATGCTGGATTTTGTTGAATGCTTTATCTGCCTCTATTGATATGATAGTATGATTTTTATCTTTCAATTTGTTAATGTGGTATATCACGTTAATTGATTTGTGAATATCGTATCGACTTTACATCCCAAGAATAAATTCAACTTGATGATGGTATGTAATATTTTTAAAGTATTGTTGAATTCAGTTTGCTAATATTTTGTCAAGGATTTTTGCGTCATTGTTCATAAGGGATATTGGCCTATAGTTCTATTTTTTTGTAATGTCTTTGTCTGGTTTTGGAATCATTGTAATGGTGGCCTCATGAAAGGAATTAGAGAGCCTTCCCTCTTCTTGAATTTTTTGGAATACTTTTAGAAGAATAGGGGTAATTCTTCTTTGAATGTTTGGTAAAATTAATCTATGAAGCCATCTGGTCCAAGACTTTTGTTTTGGGGGAAGTTTTTGATTACTATTTGATTTTGTTGGTGGTAATCTGTCTGTTCAGATTTTCTGTTTCTTTTTGACTTAGTCATGGGACATTGTATGTTTCTAAGAATGTATCCATTTCTTCCAGATTGTCCAATTTTTTGGCGTATAAATGCTCATAGTATTTTCTTATGATCCTTTGTATTTCTGAAGTCTGTAGGTACTCTCTTCTCTCTTTTCTGGTTTTATGTATTTGAGTCCTCTCTCTTTTTTCCTTGATAAGTCTGGTTATGGGTTTATCAATTTTGTTTATTCTTTCAAAGAACCAGCTCTTGGTTTTATTAATCTTTTGAATTGTTTTTCTAGACTCTATTTTGTTTACTTCTGCTCTGATCTTTATTATTTTCTTCCTTTTACTCACTTTGGGCTTTGTTCGCTGTTCTAATTCTAGTTCTTTTAAGTGTAAGTTTAAATTGTTTATTTGAGATTTTTCTTGTTTTTTGAGGTAAGCCTGTATTGCTATGAAATTCCCTCTTAGGACTGCTTTAATAGTGTCCCATAGATTTTGAGTCATTGTGTTTTCATTTTCATTTGTCTCTAGGTATCTTTTGATTTCTTCCTTGATCCCATTGTTAACCCATTTATTGTTTAGTAGCATGTAATAGCCTCCATGTGTTTGTGTATTTTTTCAGTTTTTTCTTGTAGTTGATTTCTAGTTTCGTACCACTGTGGTCGAAGAAGACACTTGATATGCTTTCAATCTTTTTAAATTTATAGAGACTTGTTTTGTGTCCTAACGTGGTCTATCCTGGAAAATGTTCCAGGTGCACTTGAGAAGAATGTATATTCTGCTGCTTTAGGGTGAAACACTCTGAAAATATCAATTAATCTATCTGGTCTAGTGATTGTGTTTTAAGGCTTCTGTTTCCCTGTTGATTTTCTGTCTGGAAGATCTGTCCATTGGTGTCAATGGGGTGTTAAAATCCTCTGCTATGAGTGTATTACAGTTGATCTCTCCTTTTATGTCAATCAATAATTGCTTTATATATGTAGGTGCTCCTATGTTGGCGCATATATGTTTACTAGGGTTATGTCCTCTTGATGTATTGATCCCTTTATCATTATGTAATGCCCTTCTTTGTCTCTTATTATAACCTTTGCTTTAAACTCTATTTTGTCTGATATAAGTGTTGCTATCCTGGCTTTTTTCTCATTCCATTTGCATGAAATATCTTTTTTCATCCTTTTACTTTCAGTCTCTTAGTGTCATTTGATCTGAAATGGATCTTTTGTATACAGTATACGCATGGGTCTTGTTTTCTTATCCATTCGGCTACCCTATGTCTTTTGATTGGAGCATTTAATCCACTTACATTTGAAGTGATTATTGGTAGTTACTGACATTTTATTATTCATATTTATTCATATCTCTCTCTCTCTCTCTCTCTCTCTCTCTCTCTCTCTCTCTCTCTCTCTGTCTCGTAGGAATCCCTTTAACATTTCTTGTAATACTGGCTCATTGGTGATGAATTTCTTAAGCTTTGACCTGTCTGTCTTCATTTCAGTTATTGTATTCTTCATTTCTGTCTGGTTCTTTTTTATGGTTTCCATGTCCTTTTTTATGCTTACTATTGCTCTGCCAAGGTTCTCATTGATCTGATCCATTCTCTCCCTAAGTTCATTGAGAACCTTTAAAACCATTATTTCGAAATCTGTCTTTGGTAGGTTGCTTGCCTACTAATACCAATAAAGGCTTAGCTACAACAGAATATTACACACAACCCACACAAAGATCATGTCTAGAGCCCCCGGCATAGTAGATTAGGGAGAATGTGCCACTGGGCCACACAGGACACCGTCCACATAAGGCCATCTGGTCAGGGCTGAGAGACGAAACTAATCTTTCTAACACATAGAAATGAACACAGAGAGGCCAATAAAATGAGAAAACAAAGAAACATTTCACAAATGAAACAACAGAAGAAAACTCCAGAAAATAAGCTAAATGAAATCAAATGAGGATAGTTTAGGACACCTCTGGGCCAACATCATGAATAACAATATCTGCATCATAGGGGTACCAGAAGGAGAAGAGAGAGCAATAAATGATGACAGAAAACTTCCCTAACCTGGCAAAAGAATTAGATTTACAAGTCCAGGAAGCACAAAGTCCCAAACAAAAGAAATTCAAGCAGACACACACCAAGACACATTCATAATTAAAATGCCAAAAGTCGAAGACAAAGAGAATCTTAAAAGCAGAAGAGAAAGATGGCTAGTTACTTATAAGGGTACCTGCATGAGAATGTCTGCTGATTTTTCAACAGAAACTTTACAGGCCAGAAGGTTTTGGCAAGAAATATTCAAAGTTATGAAAAAAAAACAAACAATGACCAGAATCTACAACTGTGAATATTCTACCCAGAGGTCTCCTAAACTATCCTCATTTTTTAAAAACTTCTTTTTTCTTTTTGCTGTTCCAATTAGGTGTTTTCTGCTCCCTTATCTTCCAGTTCACTGATTCAGTCTTCTCCTTTGTCCAATCTACTATTCAATCCTTCTAGTGTATTCTTCATTTCAGTTATTATATTCTTTATTTCTGTCTGGTTCTTTTTTATGGTTTCCATATCTCTTTTTATGCTTACTATCGCTCTGCTGAGGTTCTCATTGATCTCATCCATTCTCTCCCTAAGTTCATTGAGAACCCTTAAAACCATTATTTTGAAATCTGTCTTTGGTAGGTTGCTTACCTTCATTTCATTTAGCCTATTATTCTGGAGTTTTCTCCTATTGCTTCATTTGTGAAATATTTCTTTGTTTTCTCATTTTATTGGCCTCTCTGTGTTCATTTCTATGTATTAGAAAGATTAGTTTAGTCTCTCAGCCCTGACCAGATGGCCTTATGTGGAAGGTGTCCTATGTGGCCCAGTGGCACACTCTCCCTAATCAGCTGTGCAGGGGCTCTAGACATGATCTTTGTGTGGGTTGTGTGTAATATTCTGTTGTAGCTAAGCCTTTATTAGTGTTAGTACATCAGTGGATAGGATTAACTCTTGGCCAACTGACTATGTTAACTGGCTGTGCCTACATGGTATGAGTTGCTGTGTGGGGACTGACCTCACTGAGTGGGATTGGCCCTAACAGACTTGTGTACTTGTTGAGATCAACCTTTGTGTGTACTGCTTATGGAACTAGTCAGTAGTTGCTCTGTTGTGGTCTAGTGCCAACCTCCAGGTGCGTTGGTTTTGTGGCCCCAATAGGCCAAAGTCAGCCACTGCCTTTGATTGCTCAGGGCTACCTGGTGAGACTACAAAGCGATACGCAGATGGTTGCTGCCTATGCCGGATCTATAGGTAAATGAAAGAGATAGTGCTGTAGGCTGTAGTCCAGTTACCCCCAGGACTGGGCCTGGGGCAGTTTAGAAGAAGGGCCAGTGCTCCTCAAAGCCTGAGGCTGCCTGTCAGTTGTCTGTAAGACTCTGCAACTGAAAGATCCTCTGGGTGATATATGTGTTCAGTGTCACCTAGATATACTAAGCAGATTTCCCCTTGCCCCTGCAGTGTCAGTTTACATGCCAGCGCCATCTCTGTGGCTTCCTGTATAAGTCTCAGATTGTAGCAAGGCCAGCTACTGCCCACCTTGGGCCTGCAAATACCTAAGATATGTTCAAGAATTATTGAAGCTTGTGGGCATGGGTTTGTGGCCTGCCACTGAAAACTTTGTGGCCTGCCACCGAAAACTTCTCCCAGATGCACAGGCTTTGTGTGGGCTGCAGAAACTGAGTGCTGTCATTTGTTGTCGAATTCGTGTCCCAGGGAAAGCACAGGATGGGACTGGGTTGCCTGGGAACAAGCTCGCCACAGGTGGGTTAAGTGGGGAGGAATCTCAATGAGGCACAGGGCCAGACCTGTACAGCACCAGATTTGCTGCCAGGTCTGGGACCACAGGTTTCCATAAAAGTTACATATCACTGCAAGACCTACTGCTATCTGGGATGGACCCACAAATCCCTGTGATCTGCCCAAGCAATATTGTATCTCATACTGGCAACAGTGGTCTGCCCATCATTGTTTTACCTAAAATTTGCTCACTGCGCTAGCTGAGGTCTGTTGCCTGAGCAGAATGAGCTACCCTGGGTAGGGGCAGGGCAGGGCCAGCTGCCTATCAATGGGCCACAGGCACTTTGAGGCAGGATCTCAGGAAGACAAGGGCCATCAGCCAATACAGCCTCGGTTTT